>NW_013952576.1:523093-527764 GCF_001266775.1 Austrofundulus limnaeus | reverse complement strand
CACACACACACACACACACACACACACACACACACATGCACGCAGCACTGACAACCGTCAAACTCTCACCTCCCAACCAGGGTGCAGGTAATTAACCAGACAAAACAACTCACAACACCTCAAGGATCAAGAACACAGAAGAAGAAGAAGAAGAAGAAGAAGAAGAAGAAGAAGAAGAAGAAGAAGAAGAAGAAGAAGAAGCAGAAGAAGAAGAAGAAGAAGAAGAAGAAGAAGAAGAAGAAGAAGAAGAAGAAGAAGAAGAAGTACGAGGAAGACACACGACAAAAACACCAAATGGAGGCGAGAAAAGAGAAAAAGGAGACACTCTGACTACAAAACAAGCTCGTGCTCCTAAAGCTGCAGTCAGGAGGAGCAAAGAGGGCTGAATAATGATGAAAATAGAAACAAGTGAACGCCGTCCTGCCCTTATTTTGATATCGTCTCTACTAAATGTGCCTTAAATTGACTTCWTCTTGGAAGAAAACGACTGGATGATGCGACGTCTACAAATTAGAACAGCAGTGTATGAAAAATGATTCACCAAGGATCGGTTTGACTGAAACTCCATTCCTCCTCATCATGGGATGATCGAGTAATATGCATTTTTTTATTATTACAGCACTAAACAGTCTTTATGTGCTTCAGTCTTTCATATTTGATGTTCTTATGCACTTTATGTCTTCCTCCATGCAGCTCTTCTCCATGTCGACACCTTGAAAATAGCATGTGTAATCTTGTGATAAATCAAATATACCAACTTTTACTTCTATACACGTAAAACTGACAATTCATAGACATTTTCTGTTTGTGTTTGTTTATTAATTGGAGTGGCCAGCTTTATTTTGATTTAATCTAAAGGTTAATCAATTAAACATCTAATGATTACTTTCTAAATTTTTACATCTTCTAGCACTTCACGAGATATCTCGAGTTAATGACAAAGAGTTAATGGTAACATTTTGATCGATCCTGCATTTTATTAGTCCTCAGAATATTTGTTAGGGATCAGGGCCAGCTACTACCATGCTAAACTTTAGGTGTGTTGTCTCGGCCATCTTGAATGTAGATGTACATTCAATGATTGTTTTCTAAAATTTGCCCACTTAAATAAAAAAAATCTGTAGTTCACAAGCAGTGTTGTGTAAAGTACCACAAAGTGATACTTGAGTAAAAGTACAAGTATCTTACTAAAAAATTACTTTGGTAAAAGTTAAAGTCTCCTTTAGGAATATTACTTGAGTAAAAGTCTTAAAGTATCTGATATTTTTTGTACTTAAGTATTAAAAGTAAAAGTATTGATTTAAAATGAGCAGTTAGATTTTCTGTAAGGACATTTATTAGGAGGTGACCTCCCCAAAAAACTGCAGAAATGACTGTTGTATTAAAATAATTAATTTATGTTAAATTTAGGATGCACTAGTCCAGCTGTTTCAGTTTATATACATATATCAAAGCTGCCCAAACCTTTTCTCCAAAATGAAAATCTCTCTGAGGGCTGCGGCCAAATGTAATAATATAATTCATGAAACACAAATACTTCTTAAGTACAGTCCTTTTATTTTAATGATTATGTCCTGCTGGAGTGTGACATGATTTGTTTGTGTACAAACTAATACTGTATCAGAGTTTTATATATTTATACTTCTCATTCAACCACAATTACACTCACTCTATCTAGGAGGCACAGTTTGTATAGATGGTATTTATTTTTTACAATAACAAGCTGGAATGAAAACAAGCAAAAATGAAATAAAAGTAACAATTTTCAACTTTTTGCCTTTTTTATATGAAAGGAGCAGAAAGTACAGATAATTGTGTGAAAATGTAAGAAGTAGAAGTAAAACGTAAGCTGAAAAATAATTACTCAAGTAAAGTAGATACCCAAAAATTCTACTTAAGCACAGTATAGAAGTATTTGTACTTAGTTACTTTACAACTCTGTTCACAAGACATTTTGGTAACAGAGATGCACATTAGCACATTCCAAAATAAATCATTATTTAGACTTTTATTACCTTGATTCCACCGAGGATTTTTGCTTCATGTTGGTTAATATGACTTAAATCTGGACTGAATATGTGCTTTTTTTTCTTGTAAAAAAATCACTTTAATTTGAGTATTTGTTGAATCAGCAGCTCTCTTTTGCTCATTTTCACGAGTTGAACCCTGTGATGACAAATATGTTGATGCTTGAGCATCTTTCTGTGTGTGTTTGTGTCTTAGTCCCTGACTCCTGCCAGCCTTAGTGCTTCAGAATGGCAAACCTCTAATTAGCTCCCACTCAGACAAACCAAGACGGTACAAGCTACAGTTTTTTCTCTCTCTCTCTCCCTCTCTGTTTAATCTTCCTGTTGTTTCCTATTTGTTCAACTCATTATGTGATCAAAGCCATTAACATGTTTATGGAGCAGCTCTTTCATGTTGCAATAAAAACACACTGAAGTAACTCATGGGGGCTCATAAGGCGATGAAATATGAATGCAGAAGCCCCCAAAAGATAAAGAGAAACTGTAATTTTTTTTTACGTGTGAAAGAGGTTAAAATTTCAACCTGATGAAACTCTGAGCTAACAAAAAGGATGAGGAGGACGAGAGGAGGGGGCATTTTCTGCACACTCACACATGTACACGCAAACGCACACATATGGAAATACATACAGAGAGGCAGTAACTGTTAAATAATTCAGCATACACAAACACACACACACTGGAGGCAAGGTGAGGGTAAAAGCAGGGAGAAGCTAACGGGCAACGCCGAGTGGCCCGCAGTGTCAACAACCAATCAGGACGGAGCGCGGTGGCCAGAGAGCGAGACGTGACCCCCGGTGACCCCAGACTCTAATGATTTATAAACAGCACTGAGGAGTGTGTGTGTGTGTGTGTGTGTGTTTATGTGTGTCCCGCGAAGCCTGGAGCTATTTAACTGTGGAGATGAATTCTTATTTATTCACACAGAAAAAGACAGAATGTGGAGACCCCAAGGGTGAGGTTCAAAACAATACAGAGAGAGAGAGGGATGAGTGTAGATACAAAGGAGAAAGGGAGGAAGAAAACAGAGATTAGTGAAAAAAAGAAGAGATGGAGAACGAGAAGAGATGGAAGCATAAGAAGGAAGTTAAAAGATGTAAAAATGCACTCAGATCACGTAGGGAGGGGAGGTTAGAGGGGTGTAAACGGCCCTCTTTTACGATCCTAAAAGGGTGCGCGTGTGTGTGTGTGTGTGTGTGTGTGTGCATGTGTGTGTGTGAGCATCCTAAAAGGATGCTCACACACACACACATGCACACACACACACACACACACACACATACACACGCACACAAATCACACACAGTCCTTCCCCCTACCCCTACCCCTTCAAGTGTGTGTGTCCTCATGCAATATTAAATAGTCAGTATGTGTGGGTATAAAGAGTGGTGGGGCTAGGATGCAGTGAATTATATATAACTATTGATCTGCACACACACACACACGGAGAAACACACACATCTCACAAACACACACTTTATTAGATTAAAGCTCAAACTGAAGACAGCAGCAGAAGTCTGTTGTTGAAAGAAAGACGCTGCCCACAAAGACACGATCGAGGCGTTTTTTAACGTTAAAGGCCAATTCCAACTTTTCTTGTGTAGAAACAAACGTGTTTAAGAGTCAGCACTCAGCGCACAGTAAAAACACAAACGTGTCCAGAAAACTGAGATCACTAATGTTCTGCACAAACAGGGTGTTTGTATTATTTCTTACTATTTTATCATGACAAGTGTGTTAAACTGCAGTATTTCACAGCAGATCCAGGCCAGTGGTTCACACACAACATCTCACTTAATCCACAAACACATATCATTATTCGCTGCAGGCTCACAGCCTCCTGTTCTGAATTTAATGACTGCATGTTTACAGTTAATTCTGTATCTTAATAAACCAGCGTTTTCAGCACAGCGGGCAGCTGTTATTAGGGGAAAAAAACAGTAATAAAGCTACTGTAAGCCAAAAGCAATTACTGTAACCGTTAAAGAAGGCTGAAGCTCAGATATATTTTCAAGGTCTTTGCAGGTAGAATTCTGGGAAAAAAAAGTTGCATAAGCTGTTAGATGATCAAATTCATGTCTGTTTCAAGGCAAAAGTCTTGATGTTTTCATTTCCCTATTAGTTTGTAGCTGCTAATAAGTATATTGATTCGTATGTTGATCCAGTTAAAACAGATTAAACACATTTATGTTTTAATCCGCTGGAGTACACTTCAGAAATGAAGGCAGTCAGATTTGGACTTACCGTCAGAGGAGAGCTACTGCAGTGCTCTTGAGAAGACGGTGGAGACGCCCCGGCAAAATTCTGATGGGTTTGAGATGCTCACACCACGACTCAATGAAAAAAAAAAAAGTTACGTAGATTTTTTGATCGTGTGAATCACGCTCAGACGCTGAGCAGAACTGAAAACGTTCCGACGCATTTTGTAGACGTCGTGATTGTTGTTCACCAGCTAGTTGCAGGCCGTGGAGAATTTAATTTAACACCTCAACCTTGATTGATTGATTGATTGATTGATTCCAGACATGTCAAATTCATTGCACAATGCATGTCAAAGTTAACACTAGTATGAATCTGTATATCTAAATATACATCTATACCTACATGTATGCACACATGCTTAGACCCATTTTCTTGAACATAT
>NW_013952576.1:517170-520314 GCF_001266775.1 Austrofundulus limnaeus | reverse complement strand
GTCCAGAGGACCTATACAATTTTTTTTTCCTTTGATTTTTTTACCTGGATTACTGAGATGCATCAGGACAAGTTTAAAAGTTGTGCAGAAATAGGCAGATATGGTGTTTTGATTAAAACGCTTGCAAAAATTACATTTTGTCGAAATATAACAAAGAAATGTGTTATCAATATACAGTATCATTTCAATGAACTGTGAAATATTATCCTAAATTTTTTTCAAGCACCTTTCTGAGCATTAGCAACTAAAAACACAATTTTGAGGAAAAACGCCTTAAAATGTTGAGATTTTCCCTGTGAGCTATCAACGCTTTTGTTTCTTTTCAGATGGGAAATCTCAATATTCAAATACTATTTGAGGTTTCGTTTTTAAAATGACACAAAAAATCCTCATCAAAAATACATAAAATTAGGATTTAGATCAAATATTTATGTTTTACTGTAAACAACAAGACAAATTAAATTATATTTCTGGATCTGCTAATGATATCAGAATGATCCAAGTAGCAAAATCAAGCTTTTAAAGCAGGAATCTAAAAATATGATTAGGTCATTTTAATTAATTTGACTTAATCCTCATTTGGATGTGATGGGTCACATATATGCTACCGCTATGCTTTATCTTGTTTTGTAATTAAACTTAGCACATATTGTGTTTGGTAGATTTATTCTTTGTTGTTTGTTTACTTATTGACAATATATTAGAAAGCCTTTTTATTTCCCTTTTAAATGGTGCCACATTTGTGAGGAACATGCATGTGTGGGATGAGCAGTAGAGCTGAGTATGTGGGCTGTTTTGAGCTTCTGGTACCCCCAGGTGCTGCCTATCAGGTGCCCAGTGTAAGATTTACACTGCCACTGAGGGGATACCTACTGTAGAAACAGTTTGACTAAATTCTGATTGAAACCTTTCTTGCACAGGAGCTTTCTGGCACGATGCACGGAGACCTCACTYCCTCCACTTTTCCTCCCAGTCGGAACCCTCCTCCTCTCTCTTTTCCAACTATCTAGCATTTTTAATGCATCTATAGTCATGCTAATGGTCCTTTGAATCCAAAATAATTTCTCCTTTGTGTTGTTCTGCCACTCAGCACTGATAGAGGATTGGTATCTCTCTTCTCCCCCCTTCTTCTCTCCCTTCATATTGACGGAATATGATTTTGACGGAGCCCTGTCAGTCTGTGAGTCTGTCTTTCTATCGCACTCATTCTGGGCGTCAGATTAATGGAGGAAAGGAGCGCAGAGTGCTGACAGGGCACGGGAAAGAGAAGGGGAGAGGAGAGGAGAAGGGCATGCGTTTTACATTATGAGTGGTTCCAACCTTTCTATTCATGCTGGTTGACCTTTCCATCAGTAGGTAATCGAGAGGAGAATGTCCTTTACTATAAAGGGTGGATGTTAAGTCACGCTCCAAGCAGAGAGGGGAGCGCCTGATGTCACCGCTGATGTCAACACAGCTCGGGCTGAGMGTGGGGAGGTGGCCGAGGTGAATGGAAACCTGGCAGTTGAGGTGAGGGGGGTGTAGTGGAAGAAGAAGTCAGAGTAGGGCCAGTCCATATATGTGTGTGTGTGAGAGGGGTGGGACAGGAGGGGGACAATATTGCTCTGCCAGAGCAGGTCATTGTAGAGAAAACATAAAACATAATCATCCATTAAAATGCAGCTTCACACCTTCCATCACATCTACGATGGGACTGCTGCCATAAATGCTGTGTGTGTGTGTGTGTGTGTGTGTGTGTGTGTCGGTGTGTGTGTGTGTGTGTGTCGGTGTGTGTGTGTGTGTCGGTGTGTGTGTGTGTGTCGGTGTGTGTGTGAGGAGCAGATTCGGTGTCTGACATCGTCGGAATTCTGACATTTTTTTGGATCACTGAATGTTTATGTCTCATAAATTGAGCTGTAAAAGTGGAAAACCGAATCTGATTTAAATAAATGTTTATTCTAGATTGACACGCAATGTAGGTACGATAAATGCATTTAAATTATTTGTCAAAATTATTTGTTTGTTATGAAGCATGTGAGACAAGCTACACAAAGAAAATCATTAGAGACATAGAAGATTAAATAAAAAAATATATATTTGAAGACAAAATTCATTTTTCTTTTAAGGTGAAAAATGAAACATCAGCTTGTCACAGCAACATTTTCTTCTGTTTTAGAATGCCTCAGCCAATATCTTCAAATAATTGATGCCGTTTATCAGGTTTGTGATCAACTGTAACGTTTTGACACATCATTGTGAACAGAGTGGGATTTCCTTTGTCCACCAGGAGGTCAGGACATTGGTAAACATTTGTGACCCATCATATCAAAAATGAGGATTAAGTCAAATTTGGTCAAAATGACCTAATTACATTTTCAGATTCTTGGCTTTAAAAGCTACATTTTGATACCTGGATCATTCGGATATCTTAAGTAAATCCATGTACGTGACATAATTTGTCTTGTTGGTTACAATAATACATAAATATTTGGTCTGAATCCTAATTTAATGTAATTTTAATGAGGGATTTTTGATGTCCTCATAAAGAGGAAACCTCAAGTTATATTTAAATATTAAGATTTCCCAGCTGAAAAGAAACAAAACTTTGCTAGCTCAGAGGTAAAATCTCAAAATTTTTAAGGAATTTTTCCTCAAAATTAGTTTTTTTGTTGTTACTGCTCAAAAAAGGTGCTTCAAAATTTTGTTTTATTATATTTCAGACAGTTCATTCAAATGATACATTGATAAGGCTTCAAAACACTATATTTGCCTAGTTTTCTTTATACCACTTTTAGACTTAATCCTTGTTTCGATGTGATGGCTCACATTTATTTATAATGCCATCCTTGGGCTGTTGCCCTCCTATATTTTTTATTTAATCACATGAAACATTGATTCTTACTCTTTGTGTTCAAACATMCATTCCCTGCTCTCTGTTCCATTTCCCCCCACAGAATTGGGAAAAACTTTCTTTAWCCAGCTCTGTTACATGGAACTTGTTGCAAAAAGACTGGAAATTAACTGAACTTATTTCTTTGAGCACTTTTAAGTCAGACTGAGTGCAGATGAATGTCTTTAAATTGTGACTGTTTTTAATAATTATTTGCATTGAATAAATTGTGTAACTAATCGACCAGGAGGTTTTTAATCACAGCAGGACTTTCC
>NW_013952576.1:515471-516887 GCF_001266775.1 Austrofundulus limnaeus | reverse complement strand
GAACTAGTGCAACTGTGGGACTTCCTGGAGCAAAGTTGAATCAAAAATGACAATCACCTCTTGTTTTCAGTTTGGAAGTTGGGGTTTCTAAAATAGGTTAAGATCTCCTCCAAACTCTGACTGTAAGATTGTGCAACAAATTTGTAACATACTTGAGTGCCTTTTCTTGAAATGTCTAAAATTTAAAGTTCTGACGAAAGACTTTCCGGCAACACTTTCTTTCACTGTACCCTTATTACCATGTAATTACAAGGTAATAAAAGAAATGTATTTAAATGTAATTACTACCTTATTACTATGCAATTACGTGCTAATTACGGTATAATTTTAATATGTAATTAATTGTCTGCAGTAATGTAGCACTTATAATGTATTACAACTAAATAAGTTGTAGGTAATTTGGACATTTTTAAAGTTATATTTTATTTCAATTAACCACTAAACTCAAAATTTAGTTGCATTCTTATGTTTATAAATATAGTGTTGAGTTACTATTGAATAGTAATTTGATTGTAGTTACCCAATAAAGGTAGTTTTACTAACAGTAGTTTTTCTTTTGAACCCTATATACCATGTAATTACATGGTACCATTTTTTATATTACCTTGTAATTACATGGTAATAAGGGTACCGTAAAAGAAAGTGTTACCGACTTTCCTACAATTCATTCATGATGAAAGATTTTGTGTGTGATGATCAAAACTGCACAGTGTGAACATACATTGTGACATTTTAAAGTTGCTGTTTATGCCACAAACGTGACCAATAAACTGGTGACAAACTAGTGTTGCTGGAGATCATACAGTGTGCAAGTCTCAGATATGTTTCTTAAAGGGAGGTATTATGCATTTCCAGGCACATAGTTCAGTTCTACACCCTAACCAAGTAACTATCATGTCACCTTCAGTCATGAAAATGCTGTGTGTATCTTTGCATCAATGCCTTGGAAATAGTCTCTGTCTCTTTAAGAACCTCCTACTGTTTCTGACACTCCCGCTTCAGCACATCACAACAATGTTTCGGGGGATGTGTGCTCTGTGGGACGGGAGCTGGGCTGCAGACTGAGCTCCAGGGAGGGGCTATGGAAAAATAGGCGGAGCTTTGTACCAGCATTTAGACAGATGGCTACCACAGGAGATTCAAGGATTTCTCAGACATGCATGAAGGTCAAAACAACACCCTGAGTGTTTTGATGAGGAAATGACATTATAACGTAATATAAAGCTCAAAAAAGTTAATTTAGCACAATATCCGCCCCCTTTAACTTGCAAGGCAAATGTGCAGAATTGTGATGGGAGGTACATTCAGAATGTTCTTTTGTACTTGATATGTCATTAAAGTATATGTTACTGCTACCTGGTCGCAGTGGCGTCACTAGGCCAGCCCCCCTAAAAAAATTTAAACACCCCTCTAAAT
>NW_013952576.1:512040-514916 GCF_001266775.1 Austrofundulus limnaeus | reverse complement strand
TATATACACAATACAAATTTAATATACAAAAATTCTGTGCGTCTCCTGGGGGCTAAGCCCCCCTTGTCCTCAAAACCTTGCGACACCCCTGCCTGGTCATCTAGCACAATAATTTTAGTTTGATTTTCTTCCTTTTCTCTATTTTTCTTTTCTTATTTTTTTCCAAAAAGAAGAAGAAAGTATCAGTTTCAAAGATCTGGAGTTATGTAGTTGATGCCCATGTCTCAGCTAAAAAAATAAAATAAACAAATAAAGTTCTTTGTGTCCCTGCAGATGGATGTGATGAGTTATTTCCAATTATAAGAGCCTAAACATCACTTTCAGATTTGAATGCCAATCACTGAGGCCACATCTGTATTTCAAACTTGTAGCTTTAATGGTGTCACAGAAAACCACACAAAGTCTCACTTCTACACACACGCACACAGCTCTGTGACACTCTTACACTATAAATCTGCACTTATTGAGGGTAAGTGAGCTTCAGTTGGTTCTGCATATAACTAGCTCCAGCCCAGCAGATCAGAATAGCTGGCAGCGCGCTTCCATGTTTGTCATCTATAAACTATTCGCTCTCCACTTAGCCAAGAAAACAACACAAACAATAGACAGCCCGTTAACAATGTACCATTATCTGGAGCATGAGGGGAGGAGGGGGGGAAGAAAAGAGAGTAAAAAAAAAATACAGAGCAGCGGCAGACAACAAAAAATAAAAGAAGAAGAGAGAATAAAGACAGCGAGAGATGAGAGGGAAGATTGCAGAGAGACCAAACTGTTATTTAAACCAGACGACCACAAAAACATCACAATAAATAACTCGGCTGTTTAGTCTCCACCTCAGACACTCGGGGAGAAGGAGCGTGCTAGAAGAGAGAGGAGGTGAGGGGTGGAAAAAGTGGGAAAGGGGATAAAAAACAACAACAACAAGACATTAAAAGCTCAGTCAGACGCAAAGGAGTAGCCAGTATCTCCTCTCGACTAATGAAAGGAGCAGTCAAGTGTGCTTGAAAACCCACGAGCACACACTCTTAGCCTTTAACAACGAGCACAAACAAATTTAGCTTCACTTCACATTCAGCTTTGAGTCAACGTCACACCTTCCCTGCTCGCTGACACCCAGAAACACGCGTGATAAAAGAAGCCACGGCACCTTCGGAACGCTCAACCTCGCCAGCCAGGCCCGTTGACGAGAGGGAAAAATAGTGCTAATGCAGCAAGGAAGCTGTTCTTTCCCAATTAAGTTAATAAAACACATGCTMCCCCCTTCTCCTCCTAACTGCCTAATAAGCCATAAACACAGCTGAACATTCATAATTCTGGCTGGTCCATTAAAAACAAGCACTTCCCATGTGTGCGGGGGTGACGTGCGCGGAGAGGGCCAAAGTGCTGGCGAGTGAAACCGAAACGAGTTACAGGGGTAGAAATCACTTTCTCTACTAAAAGAAATATTTAGTACCTCATGTGAAGGAGCAGGAGGAGGAGGAAGAGGAGGAGGAGGAGGAGAGTTCAGAGCTGTCCTGAAAGACCAAAGAACATTCAGCTCCCCCTGCCTCCCCTCTGTGTTCGGGGAGAAGCTGTGAATTTTGAAATCCCTGCAGGCGTATCGAACACATCCTGCACATATTGTATGCGCTGTACGTGCTGCTTCACGTACACGCTGACAGATTTCAGGAGGAGAAACACGCGAGCAGCAGGACGAGTCGTGGAAAGTTAGGACTGGGAAGTTGAGGGATGGAGGAGCAGAAAGTGGTAACACTCTCAGTATTGGAGGCTATTAATGGTGAAAAGAGGAGGATGGAGAGAGGATGTTGTGGGGGGTCTTCAGTTCAGCAGGTTTGGTGTGAGTTCTGCTGCTTGTTGGACTGTTTTCATGGCCTCCTCACTAAACTGGCTCGGTGTTTCTCCTCCTGGGGGAAGAGGAATCATAAACACAGCGTGGGATTGCTGTTAAGCAGTTCTTAAAAAACACACTCACAGTTTATTGACTAAATGTTGGAGCGTTGCTCTGATGGGAGACAGAAAATTGGATGCGGTAGAGGATGCAAACCTACAGATTCTTTATTAACACCCAGATTGAATGAATAAATCTACAGCTGAGGTTAACTGCTTTTAAACTCCCATCCCTCTGAGGAAGAAGTCTTTGTGCTGTTTAATGATAAAATATGCATTCTTTTTGACTGGATAACCAAGGCAGAAAACAATATTAGTTGTTTCTAAAGCGACTGATCAGACTACATTTTACTGCTCAATATGCTGAATAAAACAGGCTACAGCAAACATGAGCAGCTCTGCTGACAACAGGGAGGAAACACTAACTTACTGTTTGCTGCAGCATCTCCTTTAGATACGAACATCTAGAGGAGATCACTGGATCTAAGTCAGTGGTTCCCAAACTATTTTCCTCAAAGACCCCCAAGTCACAACATTCAGTATGTTGTCTCAGGGCACTGTACATAAAAAAAGAACAATCTAAAGAAGAAACCAGCAGATTGTGTTGAATCACTTCATCACAGCCTCCCATCCTGAGCAAACGGTGGAGAGGAAAAAAACCCCTGCTAATCAGGAAGAAACCTCCAGCAGAACCAGGCTCAGGGTTAATAACAAACTTTTATTTGGAAAAAACCAAGCTACACAAAATTTTAATTATTCAAATAGACTTGTTCTGGTTATTTTTATATACAAACGATAAATTGATATTTTCACAACCTCTGAGCAGACAAGGCTATGCCCCCCACCACTTGTGCTCTCTGGGGCCCCCAGGTTGGGAACTACTGTCATAGACATGTAATAATGTTTATATAAACTGACTACATTGTCTCACAATTATTTTATCTTATTAAATGTTCAGAATGATCAGAAATCTGATAACATTTAGATAT
>NW_013952576.1:510929-512030 GCF_001266775.1 Austrofundulus limnaeus | reverse complement strand
TTATTTATTTATTTATTTATTTATTTATTTATTTATTGCTATAAATTCAGAAAAAATGCAACAAAATCTTGTTCACGCTTATGGTAAGTTTGAACTAGATTTTTTCTGATACACAATTGTTCTCAAAGTTGGGGTCGGGGTCCTGAAACACCAAGATGGGTCTTGAAAGGATTTTCAAAATTAAATTACATTTAAAAATGACTCCCAACAACAATTCTTTTTTTCCTGGATGGTAATAAAGAGTTAGTGTACTTAAAAATGGATCAAGTTAGTATAATGAATACTGTTAACACGCATTTCTTTATTTGGCCTGATACCAGTGTTTATCACCTGAAACCAGTTGGAGTCAGCTGAAAGCTTTGGAAACCATTGCTGTAACATGTGTTTGTATTGTTTACCATCACTGGACAAATAAAGGCAAACAAGTTGCAGGAGATGTGCTGCATGAACCTAGACGAAGGTTTGTGCATGATATACTGCATCAGTTCACAGAAGTACATCAGCTTTATGAGTCTCTGTGTCTCAGGACATATTTGTGCTCACATCAGTTAAAGAAAGCATCATGAATCACTTCCAGATGTTATCAAAGTAGAGTCGAGCCTAATCCAATCTAATATCAGTATCGACATCTGATATGGATATTTGTGGATTACACATCAAGCTGAGGTCACTGATCCTTTCAGCTATGTTTTTTTTTCTTGTTTATGGTTTTGTGTTTTTTTAAGCAGCACAGATGTTGACAGTTCACAGTTTGGCACAGCACAGTGAGATGAGAGACACCCTCACACTCTTGTTTTAGCAAAGTCGCTACATAATATACTAGATCTTATGATGGTAATAAAAAAGTAATATTGTGTTTAATGAAGTGTTACATYTGATCTGGTGCAAAATGAAGGTGAAATCTTTTAGATGACTGTCAGTGAATCCCAGTGTTCTAATAACACCTGATGAATGAATATTTTTATTTCATGCTCATTAATTTACAGAAGCATTTGTTTAATAACTTCACATATTAAGCACTTGGTCGTTGGCGGTGTGGTGGGGTGGTCATGGGTGTGGCTTCTCTGCAGCGGGGGGCTGGCCGGGCGTCCTGGTGCGGCC
>NW_013952576.1:508467-509649 GCF_001266775.1 Austrofundulus limnaeus | reverse complement strand
TAAATAAACTAATATTTGGTTTCGTTTTTTACTGAAGTGACAAAAAAAAAAAAAAAAGAAACTTCTCATATTAAATCCCGGTTCTGGAGTTTCTGTTTCTTTTAGGACATTTCTTTCTTTAAGTGATTTTTGTTTAGATATTTTCTTGCCATAAACCTCAGAATTAAGCTACCTAAAACTATATCTGTGCACCGCCGTGCATCATGCATACTTAATGAGGGCRTTTGCTCATCTCTCCTCGGATGATGCTGCACCTGTGAGTCTGTTTTGTTTGTGTTTTACTCCGTGTTCCATCACTGTTTGCCGTATCGATGTGCAGCGCAGCTTCACTGTGAGCATCATTAAAGTTTGATTTGATCTCAAAAAACGGATAACAACTTTTGCTGCTCTGCATTTAGAGTGCATCATTTAAGTGATGTAGAAACTTGCTACAGTGAGTTTCCTCAGTGCAGGAAGGAATATGTTGAATTGCTCTCACACACAAACACACACACATACAAAGGTGGAATGAAGAAGTCTGTTTGTGTAAGCGTGTGTGTGTGTTTGTCTTTCCTGCTATTGTCAGACGGAGATTGATACCGCCTCTTGTTACTGACAGACGATTGTCGAGGCTTCCTGAACTAATTATAAAAAGCAACAACAATATCTCACACACACCCTGTCTGCCCGCCTGTGTGTGAGTCTGTCTGTCTTTTAGAGCTGAGTTTGCTTCCCTATTTATACAGTAAACCCTGACACATGTAAGAAACTCATTCAGGTTCCAAACGACTGCAAAAACAACCTCCAAATTCATCTTTCAAACCCAGAAAATGAAAATGCGTGTTAATTATTGCCGATACAAAAAAAAGAAAATGATTCATCGTGTTTGAATTTTTCTGCACCAAGAGAGCAAGGGGAGGCGGGTAGAAAGATCAAAAAGTTGGAGGGTGTGGGGGGAGGAATAAAGAGGTAAAAGGGCAGACAAGGAACAGCTACAAACATTAGTTTGAACTCACCTCCCATTGTCTGTGAGTCTGCAAATAGGAAATGTCATGTTGCATTTACACATACACAGACATAAAAGCAGCCAGCGTTATAAATCAATGCAGTAAATATACCCCCGTCAGGCATTTGGACTCTGCATATATGTGTATTTGTGTATTTGTGTGTGTGTGTGTGTGTGTGTGTGTGTGTGTGTGTGTG
>NW_013952576.1:504094-508385 GCF_001266775.1 Austrofundulus limnaeus | reverse complement strand
GTGTGTGTGTGTGTGTGTGTGTGTGTGTGTGTGTGTGTGTGTGTGTGTGTGTGTGTTTGTGAAAAACATGCATGAACTGAATGCTCCGCACAGGAAGTGGCAATGATCCACTTCCTGTACGGATGGAAATCTCATTTGTTTCACGAGTTGCCCAGGGTGTTACCACACGCAAATGCACACAAATATATGGAAAAACAAACACATAAAACTCCACTGAGTGACCACCACCCAGTCTATTTTAGCTTGTATTGTCACCTGAACTGAGTGGTTCTAAATGCTTTATTCTTAGGGGGCTAATTCATGTTTGTTCTCTTTACAACCCAGTAATAGTTCCTGTATCAACAAATTCATCATTTGTGAGAAAAGCTCTTTTGTTCTCCTACTGGCCAGTTTTATATTTCTGTTTCAGCTCATTTAATCATATTTACAACCTTTAAATGACGTTTATGACATTTTTATTGCAAAACTTGACAAAACACAAATTACAGTTGTATACAGCTTTTTTCATGTTATTTGCCAGCTGTAACGTTTTATACTCATTTTGTTATCAGTCAAACACAAATCAGACAGAACTTTCTCTAGAGTATAATATAACTCCCTTTTAGTGTTTTAGAAACATGATGACGATGTGGTAATGTGTCACCAAAACCAAAAGTTTGGTGGTTTTAATGGATTCTCTTTAACCTTTTAGCAGAACATAAATTTAAAGCAAAAGGACAAATGCAAGATGTTCAAGAACAAAAGAATAACATGAATAAATGAAAGCAAAGTCCACTTTTTCTTCCTTTATCTGCTGCCGTCTCCTCACCAAAGCAAACAAACGAATTTCACACAAAAAAGAAAAGTTGCCACACTTTGGCTGCATCTCCTGAGATTTAACCTGAAACCGCAAGAGTTGCATAACAGCAGCAATGGCTGACAGATAAAATGCAGGCTTTTAGCTCCCCAACCCCCCTTTCTTCTTCCCCTGTGTGTGATTAGACAGCAGCACCCAAACACAGCGACTCCTCACCATTCTGACTTTACAAAGACTAATTAGCGCCTGGCACCGTGCAGACAGATGGTCAGACGAGAAGTGGGACAACGCTCACAGAGGGGGACGTGAAAACATATTTACTGGTCCTCAGGTTCAGGTGTGTGATTGTGTTTGTCTACATAAACTTCACCTGCTCCAAATCAGTCTTTAATTTTAGCTGTAAGCAAAGGTTTAGCTAATTTGAGCTTTTAGTTACTATTCTGCTTATTTTAGGTATTAGCTACTGTTCTTTTAGCTTTCAGCTATTGTTCTGCTCAGTTAGGTATTAACTACTGTTCATCTAATTTTAGGTATTAGCTGTTATGCTTATTTTAGGTATTAGCTACTCTTCTAGTTTTAGCATTCAGCTGCTGTTCTGCTAATTTTACCTTTCAGCTATTGTACTGCTAATTTTAGGTATTAGCTACTGTTCAGCCAATTTTAACTTTCGGCTTTTGGCATTTTAGCTTTTAGCTACTGTTCTGCTAATCCTACCTTTTAGCTATTGTTTTTCTAATTTTAGTTATTAGACACTGCTCTGCTCACTTTGGTTTTTAGCTGCTGTTCTGTAAATTTTTGGTACTAGTTATTATTTTGCTAATTTTAGTTTTTAGCTACTGTTCTGCTCATTTGAGATTTTAGCAACTTTTCTGCTCATTTGAGCTTTTAGCYACTGCTCTGCCTTTTTAGTTTTTCACTAGTTTTTCTAATTGGTGCTTTATACAGTTGTGTTTCAATTAAACTTTTCTTTTGTTTGTTTCAGCTTTTTCCAGCTTAGTTTAGCTTCAGCATTTCCATTTCAGCTTCTACAAGACATTTCAGCTGTCATTCAGCACTGTATTTTCACAAAAAATACTAATTTTCCATTTGAACAAATATATAATGAGAAATATGGACATTGCTGTGGTGAAAAACATTTTTATTTTCTCAGAAATCAGTGTAATATCTTTTGTTGTCTGCATTCCAGTGTTTTGCAGGCTTGATAACTAGTTTAGCACAGCTTATTTGGGCCTATTGATGTTGCATCTGTTTACATAAAAAAATGCTGGCAATATTTTAAAATATTTTAACATCTATTTCTTTAAATTATGCATTTAGGTGTAGATTAATGGATAGATGGATTAATAGAAAGAAGGATTCAGAGATTGAGTGATAAAATCTATTTGCTGAAAGTCTTAAAAGATGTCCGTCAATTTAAACTCAAACATTGTCAAGCATCTGTGTTCTTCTGAAGTACAAACTTTTCTCTTTCTGGACGACTTCTTCGCCTCTGTTTCCTCCTGAATCCTCCTTGCCTTCTTTGTCAACCCTCAATAACGTTTTTTTTTCTTATTTAAACCTGAATCCTCCTCAGCACCTCCTCCATTATTCCCTTACATCCTTGGCCTCCCTCTCTTTGCAAGTCTACTCGTTAGCCAGGCATAAATCTCAGGCACCAACCCAGTAATTTAACCAATTAGCATCTCAGATATGAAGGTATGGTGGCTAAATTACGACAGTACAGAATGGTGGTGCATGTAGCCCCGGAGAGGGAATTTACAACCTCTCGTTACATATTCAGCTCGCATAAATCAAGTGTTCCTCACTGACACTCGGCCTTATGGGTAGACACGGGCCGAGGTGGAAGGAACGGTCTCAGGAACGCAAGTTAGTTAATCACGTGAAAACAAGACGCATAACCTAGATTCACATGCACACACGGTCCATTAAAAACAAGCATCTGAATACACACTTGCAATAAACACAGAAGCTCATTCACATTCTTCAGCACGCACACCTTCCAGAGCGTTCGAGCACAAACCCACACGCTTCGAAAAGCAATGCACAAAGACCAACAAAATAAAGTAATCACTGATTCAAAAACAATGCCACGGTGCCGCTAAGCTCTGTTTTTGTTAGACCTCCCTCACCATCCATCTCTTCCTCTAACCCCTCCGAACGCACACACTCCCTAAATGAGTGCTTCCGTGTGCTGATGGGCAAGACAAAGAGCGCAGACAGCAGCCGCGGAGAGCGTGTGTGTGACGGCTTGTGTGTTATCTCAGCGCGTGGTCCCGGCGTCAGCGGCGACRAACGAGTGAGTGATAACTGTAGTAAAAGTGTGGTAAACAGCGTGAGTGATGGCGGCTGTCGGCGGGGCCAATTGAGCGTGTGACACCAGCCGTGGCGTATCAGCAGAGAAGCACAACGGTAATGACAGCATCAGCACGCAGCGCGCTTGGCCTATCTGTTACTGCTTAACAGCCGCCACAAACACACACACACACACACAAAAATGAGCACATTGTCACTGACTGGTATGAATCTGACTTTCAACTGCAGTTAGAACCTGCAATTTCTCTACCATTGCTCTGAAATCATGAAAGAAAAGTGTCTTTTTCAGCACTGGGAGGAAGGTTCAAGAAGAATCTCGGGTGTAGTTAGGGAGGTGAAAGGTCATGAGCTCCGGTCTCTGGAGAAAGACAACAGACACGGCTGTTCCCACAGGACGAGATTCTGAGAATCATTATAAAACACACACACAGCCACACACACAGCCGCACACCACAAATCATTATAACATGTAGTCTTCTAATGAGGTGGACACCTTCTAAACCTCCTAAAAAAACAATCCCCTGGTGTCTCCTGGTCTCACCTTTCAGACACCCAAAAGACCAGCCGACTGTGAGGGACTCAATTAGATGCTGGGACACAAAAATTAAAGGTAGAGATTTGCACAACATAGATGGAGCCTTAGAGCCTTAGAATCTAATAAAAAAAATCACATTTAAATGGAAGAAAAACACACGTGGCTTAGCTTATCTGTCCGTTCAGTCTTTTGCGTCATTTCTAACATTTTCTTTTTTAATATTGATAAAGAAAAGTTAAGAAAATTAATTTTGTAGACTTGATTTTTATATTTAACACACCTATGAGACATTAAAGGAGAAATCTCATGCAAAACCCACTTTTTTTAGCTGTTAAAGGGCCAATATTACGTGTTTCTCAGGCATACATTTACATACTATACCATAATAAAGTATCTATGTCACCTTTAGCTGTTATTAAAATGCAGTTTTTATGTTTAAATAGAAAACAAACTTGTCTTATCATCACTTCCTCTTCTAAACACCTTGAAATTGGCCTCTGTCTCTTTAAGAACCTCCTTCTATCTCGCCCATTTCGGTGCGGGGGTGGGGGGGTCGCGCTTGCAAGGGGGCTGCCATGATGCAGTTTACTTGGCATCTGAAAATGCATTTCTTCAAAGGTATTTTTAATCTGAAAAGAGCTTCAATG
>NW_013952576.1:500793-503840 GCF_001266775.1 Austrofundulus limnaeus | reverse complement strand
GCAAGACTTTGGGCATGTTTTTTTAATGAGAGTATAACATTATAACATGATATAAAACTCAAAAAAATGATTTGACGTGATACTGCCCCTTTAAATACATTTTGTTGTGTACTTGGTGTCTAAAGGAGTGCAGAAAAGTAGAATTTAGTTTCTGCAGGTATCTTTTTATTTTCGTGTTTTCTAACCCGTTCAGTTTTCTGTGACAGAATGTCTAAATGAGGTCTGGACAACTACAATTTCATCATCTCCATTCTCCTCTGGGTCAGACTCTGACTCCAACATGTGAGGCTGAATGGACAAATCTTCCCTTGTTCACTTCTTTTAATTCATTTGAAAAATAAAACGTTTTTGCGTCACTAAACTAGAGTGGACCAATGGAAACTGAAGGGGGGTGTGGAGTGAAGCGTCTCATTTGCATTTAAAGAGACAGCCTCAAAATGAGTTGATCTGAGACACACTTTAGAAAAAAGGACGGGAGGGGCTTGTGGAGTTACAATAAAGAAGAATTCAGACCAAATCATTGCAGTTCCACTTTATAAAGAGCCCAAGTTAAGGATTTAAATGTGAAAAAGAAGGATTTAAAAACATGATATGTCTCCTTTAAGTTGTGTAAAACTTCCAAGAAGTGCTTTCAAATCCATTAACAAAGGATTTTGCAACATTTCAACATAAATACTAATAAGACAAGTATTTTTGTAAAGAATGCATATTGCCTGTGCCAAACTTAAAGAAAAACATGCAATTTCTTAGAGCTTGAAGTATGTGATGTAGATGACTCAGCCACTGCCACAGAAAATATCAGGTCTATATCTGTAAAACTGACACATTTGTAAAATTTAATTATTGTAGACTTATATGAAATGATTTTTTTTATGACAATAATATCCAGCCAATGAGTTGAGATACTATTTTGCTAACAGACAAACAAATGTGCAGATACAGAGAATTGCTTATATAATCTGATTTATGTTCTTATTCTCATCTAAAAAACACAATGCACGTGATTTGTTTTAATTAAAATGTGCATCAAAACCTAAATAAGGTGTAAAAATGCTCTTTTTTCTGTAAACACCATTACACCGAGCTGCTGTCACCGCATGACTTTCAGGGTGGTTTTTCTTAAAAGTGAGCGCAATAAATATTAAAAGAAGTTCAGTTACGCAGGGCACGGAGGAATAAAATGCAGATTCGCCAAAACTGCCTTTCATTAGAAAATAAACCGTGCGATGATTGCAGCCGATTTGACACTGAGCTGGCTCACACCCACGCTGCGTGACCCAAGTTCAAGTATCTGTATCTCGCTTTCACGGCTTGGAGAAAGATACAAGAAGAGACGGAGAACGAGAGGAAGAGAGGGGGGGAGAGAGGCATTTAACCTCAGAGGGTCAGACCAAAAAAAAAAAAAAAAATCTGTGGGATTTCTTTGTGATCAATAGGTCCAAGAGATGCACTCACCCACACAGTGCTACACGAGCACACAGACACACACAGCTGCTCGTAATAGGCACACACCAGCTTAAAACCCTAAACACTTAAGCGTAAAACACACAACACACACACACACTCGTGGTGTAAGAAAGCTGGCCACAGCTGCGCTCTCCTCTCGAGTGCCGCACTAACTGACGGCTAATCGATTAGCGCTCGGTGACCTCTGACCCCACCAGCTTCCTGTCTGACAGATTACACCTCCGCAGTTCCATAGGAGCGCACTCTCGAGGTCTTCTTATGAGTGTGTGTGTGTGTGTGTGTGTGTGTGTGTGTGTGTGTGTGTGTGTGTGTGTGAGGCTGAGTTCATCTGCGTTACCAAAATAACCAAAACCGGCCTCGAAGCAGCCGGGGCTCATTTCAGCTAACGCCGCATGCGTGTAACGTGCTTTACGTAAAGTTATTATGTGACGGGACGTGTTGTGGTTTTTTTTTTTCTGTGTCGTCTCTGTTTGTTGTTGTTGTTTGGGCGTGTGCCGTGGGTTGCCGTGGCGACGCGGAGCGAGTGCAGATCAGGCGGCTGGGTCGGGGAGGGGGTGATGCGTTTGTGTGTGTTCGGAGGTGGATAACAATGCCCCTCTCTGTGGGACACTGGTGCTCTCTTCCTGATGTGCTCCACACGGGAAATACTGCCCCCCCCCCAACACACACACACACATCCTTGTTTTTGCATCAAACTGAGGACTTTGTATTGACTTCCATTCATTTTTGTAACTGTATTTATTCCTAACCCAGACATTTTCTCTAAAATTAACCATTATTGATTTATAGTTAACTCTAACCAGAACTTAATTCACTCCATATCTATAAACCTAACTGGTAAAGCACAGCAGAGCTGCAAACAAAGTGAAGGCATTAAGGAGGTCCTCACTTTACATCAAAGACCTCCTATGGCACAAATGGTCCTCACTCTGTAGTCAAAACAATTACACACACACACAAACACACACAGATATTTATACCTGTGTAGGTTGTGATGACTTCACCATCTCTCCCTGCACAGCCCTAACAAAAGGAAACAAGACCTAACTGTGGGTCTAGTGCCCCTCCAACACCCCATCTCCCCTGCCCCTCCCACACACACACACACACACACATACGTACACACACACACAGGAGAGTGTGGAGCTTGCAGACTCAGTCCGTTAGATCAGACAAGGTTAGCATTTTTATTCCGACATGGCTATTAATAATGAAATGATGCATGGCTGGCACATTTTCGCTCCCTTCACCCTCCTCTCTCCACTCCGCTCCTCTGCTCCACAAATTCCTTTTTACAGTTGTACAAACTTTCGTACAGTAGGTAAACACGCTCTCGTTCGGATTCCTAAAACGCCTCAACCACCCGTTCACTTTGTGGTAAAGTGAAAAAAAATAACTCTCTCCCCTCTCGCTCTCATGCGTGTGCAGCCTGCAGGGAGTTTACCTTTTAATGACAGCGCTTGAGATATTCGCACACACCCCCAGTAACCACCTATCGTGAATGAGCCACTGTACTTTTCTCCCATAATTCCATGTGTGTGTGTGTGTGTGTGTGTGTGTGTGTGTGTGTGTGTGTGTGT
>NW_013952576.1:496904-499227 GCF_001266775.1 Austrofundulus limnaeus | reverse complement strand
GTTGTAACATTAGACTGTATTTGATAAACATATATTTTAACTGTAAAATAAAGACTGTAAAAATACTGTAGGATGTTTAGTTTTTATTACTTTTAAACTAAAAGTTTTAACACGGACAGAGCCATTTTATTTACACACAAAGCATAGAAATGACTCAGCCTGGAACTGAAAATATGGATGGAGGACAACAGAGCTGCTTCATGGAAGAAGAACCTCAGCTTAGCCTGTTAGCTTTAGCATTAGCCCCGATGCTATCATCATATATATGTATTAGCTCAGCGCTACAAATTCTCCTCTCATCACTGACGATTTTATTTACACACAAACACATGCTTTGTGTGTAAATAAAATGGCCCCGTCTGTGTATATATTTTTAAACTTTTAGTTTAAAAGTTATAAAAACTAAACATCCTACAGTATTTTTACAGTCTTTATTTTACAGTTAAAATATATGTTTATCAAATAAAGCCTAATGTTACAACTAATTGAGGATCCCTTTAAAAGTAGGATTTTTGATTTGGATAATGTGTTGAGGACGAGTCTCAGCTGCCAAACCAGATCTTAGTGCAAAATCTGGAAAATCAAAGTTAAAGTCAATTTTGTGTTTTTTGGTGGATTTTTTGGTTACAAATCCACATCCAGTGAGAACTTTCAAAGTTTCATGAGATGTGACTTCAATAGTTAATGTCAAGGTTTTTAAATTTAGATCTTGTGTAATCTGTTAGTTCTCAAAGTATGATTTGAGGATGACTCTTGGCTACTACCACCCCAATTCTAGCTCAGTTTATTGTAATATGATTGAGACATAGCCATTTTTATGTATGTGTGAGAGGGTTTGATAGTACATGTGAGAGCAAGTTTGAATTATGGCCTAAAGGGCCTCTCATACATTTTTGTGTTTCGTAAAGTCACTCTGCTGTGGTGACCACATTGTTTTGGGTTGACTCCTAAAGTTTGTCTGTTATAAAAATGCATCCAATGATTGCTTTTAGAGAAGTTCATTAAGATTAGCATTTGTACAAGCACAGGCAATTAAATTATCACCTGCCACCAAGAAAGGCAGTGGGTGAAAATGTCAAAAACATAATAAGGAGAATGAGAGCTGAACACCCATTGCATATCCTGAAACCACAGAGCTACACCACAAAACAATGCAAAGCCCCATTTCCATGACCTTCACTGAGCTGGAGTTAGTTTACTCTGCCAAAATCCACATTTACGTGTGAGTGCATGTATCCATTAAACAGGCGGTTAAACTAAATCAGCAAGTAAATGGAATACCGAGCTTCTAAATGCTAGGACAGGTGCACATGGAGACACTAAATGAGAGAAATGAATAAAACATTCTCGGCTCTCCCCTCTTTCCTCCCTTCCTCTCTCACACACACAGAAACACACAGAAAAACAGCCAGCAAGTAAAGGTTGGTATTATGGCAGTGGTAGGCTATATGTGACTCCCAACGGGCCTCGTTTTTAAGCAACTGCTGACCTTTAACACGGGAAGTGATGCGGAAACACTAGAAAGTGGGTGAGAAAGTAATCAGAAACATTTTTCTGTTCAGTTGAAAACAGGCCTCACTCTCTTCTTTTGATGCTATTTTAATTTGTAGCTACCATTCCGCTAGTTTTTGCTCGCAAAACTTGTTTAGTTTTTAGCTTTTAGATAGCCTTTTGCTACTTTTAGATAACATAGCTATGTTTGCTTTTAGCTTGTTTCAGCTTCTTCAACGTTCCGTTTGCAGAAATGTAATTTTTCTAGTTTTTTTCAGTTTAATAAGTATATAAACAAAAACAAACCTTTTTCTAAAATATATATACGTACATAAGTGACACTAAAACTTTTTTATTTTTGCGTAACATTTGAAATTTGTTTTGTTTTGAGTAGAAAGATCTTACAAGGAAGACAAATTTGCAATTCTAGTATTCTGTCTATGACTTTAACTGTTACAATATAGTCACTATTTTATAGGTTATATAATTTGTAATGCTTTATTTACACATTTAAAGTGAACACTGATAAAATATTCCAGATTGCAGGGATTAGCTGTGGTCAAATTAAGAAAAGTGTTGAAATAGATATGAAGGAAACGAGGGCAGCAGTGTAAAAACGAGCAATGAGGACAGGTCAAGAAAAGAGGAAAATGAACTCATTATCTGTTTTGCATGTGTGTGTGAATGCATGCATGCGTGTGTGTGTGTGTGTGTGTGTGTGTGTGTGTGTGTGTGTGTGTGTGTGTGTGGGGGGGGGTCATAATTCAGACTTTACATGGAACAAGATGGTGCTATCACAGCCCCAACAGTCCTAGTTCTGTATGCAGCCCTT
>NW_013952576.1:495140-496305 GCF_001266775.1 Austrofundulus limnaeus | reverse complement strand
TCTCTCTCTCTCTCTCTCTCTCTCTCAAACACACACAGGGGAACCCCCTTAAACCCTCAGGCTTTTGTGGGCCCCTTTACGCTGTGAGACGACACTGGTTCACATAACACCCACAAACTCCCTTCCTCGAGCTTCGTCACCAATCTAAGCCCCGAACACTCCGCCAGAGACTACAACCCCCTCAAACTACTCGCACACACACACACACACACACACACACACACACACACACTTACACACACACACACATCTACACACAGCCTGATCCTATTAAACCAGTTGTAGAAGTCCAAACACGCAGTGAGCTGAGCAGTGAGGTAGGTAACCCCTGAGGGTCACAGAAACTGAAACGTGGTCCAAAAAATGAGCGAGGAAGATAGAGAGGGAAATGAACGTGTGATGTGGATGTTGTTCGGGAAGAATAAAATACACACTGAACACTGAATAGAAGCCACACACACACACACACACRCACACACTCAGAGAGGAGAGGCAATGTGGCTCTTTAGGAGTCAAGCAGGCGAATGATAGGATATCGTTGCATGTCGTTAACCTTATATTAACCCTGAGAAACAAGTGAGACACTCGCTGCACCACAACAAGGACCGACTGGGCCACACACACTCACACACACACGTGTACAACATCCACACATGGAGGGACGGGCAAGCTGCCAGTCACACAAACGCACACAGACTGAAAACCTTACTGGCACTGTGCAATGAGCTGTCAGTCATGGCTTTTTTACTTTTTTTTTACCTGTTTGTACCCAAAACCAAAGCACTGAATTAAAGTTTTTGGCCAAATCAAAAACTGTGTCTAATTTGTCGTCCCTTAACGCAGGATAAGTTATTCTAACTGGAAAGGCAGTATTTTTATTTGTTTATAATAGAAGGTAATCCTGCAACTTTTTGAGCAAATTACATAAATAACTAGAAGCACTCGGAGAGTATAAACCTCCGCCAAGACCATTTCCCCATCCTGTAAGAGTTAATGAGCAAAAGCAGAGATGGAAACACATTTGCCGAATAAGTTCTGGCGTACTGAACATTTAAAGGCACAGTGTGTAGGATTTTGTCAATTCTTTTAGCCGAAATTGAGATGATCACTAATGACAATAATAAAAAAAAACATGTCTAATCATTGCAGACAAAGACCTTGTTTT
>NW_013952576.1:490758-493453 GCF_001266775.1 Austrofundulus limnaeus | reverse complement strand
TGTAATGGTTTGACTTTCTTTATAAAGTGCTTTCTGGCTCCCCCCGTCTCCAAACTTTGAGGCCCGGCAGCTCTCTGTTTAGTAGCGAGAAACTGTTTTGATTGGTTGTTTTGGAAATGTGGTGTGTTTGAGGAAATGGGAAAAATAGGTTCCATGGTGCAGTCACACACTTCCTGGTCACAAAAACGTTCTGTAAATGCGCATATTATGGCAAAAATTATTCATCATTAAATGTGGTTTTAACATTACTTTTATAAAGTTTGAAGTCYGTGCTGTCCAATCCAGCTCACTGTTCTTTACAGAAGCCCTGTGAAAGCATCACATCTTTGCCGATCTCAGAGTGTTAAAAGAAAGAAAATTCCTTTATCCTCATCGTGATCCAGAACATCACCAAAATTTAAAGGTGTGTTCCTTGGCSCAGTACCCAGATGTGGTAAAAATGTCATGACAATMTGTTYACAAGTTTTTGARTAATGYTGTCCAYAGACAGAACGACAGACAYACRCAACCGAAAACATTACCTCGCCCTTGGCGGAGGTAAATAGCTCAAATTCCTTATCAGTTGTATTTTCTTCCATTTTTCTAACATTTGTTCACCTTCTCAGATTAACTGAGTTAGCCTGTTGTTTGTTTATTTGTCATGTCTTTTTCCAATCTGTATTATCATAAAGACCAATCCAGCTCTCCTAAAGGAAGCAATCTTTGTAAAACTTTTCTAAAATTCCTTTTTAATCTCATCTAATTCYGCAAAAGAAAAAAAAAGTAAATATTAATTTTCACTGCAGCAGAAGACTTCTAATTGTGTTTATAATTGTGACACACTTGAAGCTTTAATTCTGTKTGTTTTTCCCTCCACATGTTGGGTCAGACTGCAGAGTTCCAGATGTTACATCAAGATGCTGTGAACCACTGGAGGGGTGGGGGGGACAGGAAGTATCCCACGGTATCCAGAGTAACCTTGACATTCCTTCCTGACCAAGTTCCCTGACATCTCCCAGAATTCACTCTGCTTCTCTTTTAGGCCTGCAAATGACACACACGCATCCACACAAACACAGTCGCACACCAAAAACAACAACACAAACATCAAAGCTAAAAAGGCTCCACAACCTGCACATCTCTTTTTCAGTTTGTATCTAATGTATCAGCTTTTTTCACCCCAGCTGCACAACCTACTTTACAATCATCCAGACTCACACATTAACTTAAACACCTTCCAGGCATGTATATAAAGAGTTGTAAGCTGAGCTGTCTGAGACAAACACGTAACAAAAGGGATTTTGAAGATAGCATAAAGGCCTGCGCAAACACAATAACAGGCAACACATATGTAAATATATACATCACAAAAAAGGAGAAAAAAGTATCAGTAGTTATGTTTGTATGTACACTGTAAACTGTTTTAAAATGACCCTAAAACATTAAAAGAGAACAACTCCTTCAACTTTATTGTAATTGATAATAAAAATAAATGTATAATATCTGAATGAGATACAGAGAAACAAATGTTGGTTAGAAAATCCAAACAACTCCTGGATGACTTAGCAGATCGGTGGAAGGATAATTACAAAAGTGCATGCTTAGTGTAAAAACACAAACGTTACTAACTGTTAAGTAAATAACAAAAACTTTCATAACAAAATAACACTGTTTTTAAATACAGTTATAATGCGTTTAAATACCATTATAATGTTCAATCAAACTGCTTGGAAAGTTTTAGGTTTAAGTTGTTTTAAATGGTGGAAATTCACTCTTGAACTTAAAACTGGGATGCAGGTAAGATATTGACTGCTCATAGGTACTCCACACAGCCACCTTTCAAAAATAAACAATATATCCCATGATTTAAACAGACTTTATTGACATATGAGTGTTTTAAAAGCACTAAAAATCAATTTAAAATGCATAAACACATAATTAAATTGTTAGAAGTCAAAATATTTAATTTCTTTGTCTGCCTCTCTGCTGAAAATGGGATTGTTTCCATTCAGTATTTTAATTAATTGAGAGGTGTGTTATGTCTATGGACATTAACGTGTTTTTTATATAATGTAATCTAGGTTATGGGAATATTTCATTTAAATTCATGTGCAATGACACAAACACAACCAGATGTGCGAAGACAGAAATGTGCAGGGTTTATTAAAAAAAATAAAAATAAAACTTCTCCACCAAAACGTCAGATTAAAATGAGGTTAGATCTAATTTCTGTCACTTTTTTTCTTCTTGTGACCCATTTTTCTGTTCTGCTCTAAGAGAGACCGAAGGAGGTTTTGGGTGAAAGAATGGATAACTTCTTTCTTCCTTTTTGACGCACAGACAAATTCACAGGAGACAGTTTTAGCATCTTTTTGCGTTAAATTTTCACCTTCATGATCACTGTTTCTTCACTCAGGAATGTATGTTTATGTGTTATATTTGAGGCTGCAACAGTGCTGCTTCACTAATCAATACATATCTCTAAACTGCACCTGCACATGTACAGGAYTTTAAATCCTGATGCTTGATCCACAAAAGTTTTTCTCTGCAGCTCATCGAAAGCCACTGAATTACTTTAAAGACCAACACTATTTCTAGAGACAATAAGTCATCTAAAAACATCCCAAACTGCCACTCAGGGCTGATCAGAGCATGTGTGTGTGTGTGTGTGTGTGTGTGTGTGTGTGTGTGTGTGTGTGTGTGTGTGTGTGTGTGT
>NW_013952576.1:488581-490082 GCF_001266775.1 Austrofundulus limnaeus | reverse complement strand
TGTAAGCTAAATAGTTAATTTATAAACTATGACATTCATAAATGTATGAATCATATGTTGAAAAACTGACTTTGAAAAATAAATCGGTTCCTTTTTCTTATAAAAGTCTAAATAAAACAAAAATATTGGTGGTAATTTTTGACTGTGTAACTTTACAAACGGCACCCCATAGACAGCACCTTTCAAGTCACTCAAGGTGACAGAACAGTAAAAGATAAACTGTAAAACAATAAAAGGCAGATAACAATAAAATCAAACACAATTAATGATACATTAGGTAATGACATTAAACAGAATAAGCGAGTTTGAAAAAGTGAGTTTTGGGGTTGGATTTAAATGAGGACAGAGAATCAGAAAAGCGAATGTGCTGGAGAAGGTGAGCGAAGACTTCGGGCAGGTGTGTAATAACAGAGATCTGTGAGGTAAGACGGTGACAGGTTATTGAGACTTTTGAAGGTCGGTAGAAGAATTTTGAAGTCGATGCAGTATTTTATGGGTAACCATTGAAGATGTTTAAGTTTTCTTGGAGTTCAGTTTAAGGAAGTTCAATCTGGATCTTTTCACAGCACATAATGCACTTTGATGGAACCCATAGAGAGGTCGTTACCAAATTCACATTTGATCAGATCAGTGGAAAAACAGGCCAACGGGAGTTTCGAGGAGTCTGTCGAGTGGATCCACTGTGAGAGTTAAAAATAGGCTTGTGTGACACAGAAAGTGAATGCACAGCGATGCTTCAAAGAAATATGCTAGATGTTGGAGGCTGTGAGCTATGCTGCATCTTCATAAGGCACATCCATGGTAAATTGTTCAAGAGCTACATCACCAAAGGTGTTGGCAAATGAAACTATTCATGGTTTGGATGTGCTGAAAAGATTTTAGCTTTGAGTTTCAGCTCTTTTTATGTGTTCAGTTTTACAGGCCACTGGTGTCCCTAAGTGTTCACGCTTCCTCCTCAACACAAAGATGTTTATCTCAGGTTCAAAAAGTTCTCTTTGTTGCTATTTGTGTGTTTTTCTCATACCATCAGTGCTGGGAAAAATATTTATTCATTAGTTTAGTTAACAGGGACATTGCTTAATAATTTTATTGCACAGACCAGAAATAGCTGCAAGCTAGTTTTCATCTGTTGTCTCTGGACAGAGGCAGATATACCAACCAAACTTTGTCACACGTCAAGAAGTTTGTGTTCTTCAAATAAAATAACGGTCAAATCCAAATAAACAGAGAAGAAACATCAAGAAAAGGGTCAACACCAAATAATCCAACATSAGTAATTCACTTTACAGCTACATAAACAGGGCTGGCCCTAGTCAATGTGGTGCCCTTGGCAAGATGGGGCCCCTTTTGCAGTTTTTAAACCTCACTACTAATTTACATACAGTTGTGGTCAAAAGTTTACATACACTTGTAAAGAAACATAATGTTATGGCTGTCTTGAGTTTTCAATAAGTTCTACAACTCTTATTTTTCTGTGATAGAGTGATCGGAACACATACAT
>NW_013952576.1:483973-488285 GCF_001266775.1 Austrofundulus limnaeus | reverse complement strand
ATGTATGTGTTCCGATCACTCTATCACAGAAAAATAAGAGTTGTAGAACTTATTGAAAACTCAAGACAGCCATAACATTATGTTTYTTTACAAGTGTATGTAAACTTTTGACCACAACTGTACATTCACACACACATTAGTTTTATTTTTTATATCATTTGTTTTCATCAGAAGCAAGCTTGTTCAGTTAAAATGGTTATTAAAATTAATTTGAAACAGAATACCAGAGGCTACCTCAAACCTGCCAACATCTGCTGACAGCAATGAGGAACACCTGTTCATGTTAGCAAACAGCTGTGGAGTGAAGCAGTTCTAGGGGAGGCCAAGTACATTCCCCTGGAAAATTTAGTTAAAGATCTACCAGAGATGTGTGCAAGTATCTTTGTTGCAAGTCCAAGTCAAGTCTCATGTCTCTTGACCTCAAGTCCATGTCTAGTTGAATGTATTACTTAACTGGCAGTTTGATCAAAGGTATTCTAACTATACTAGATTATATTCTATAATACTATATTTTAACAAAATGTTAAACTGTATTATTATGTTTTAATAATACTATTAAAACATAATACTGTTTTTAAAATACAGATCAGGTTAAGGTTGAAATAACAACAATCAAGCCTTTAGAGTATTGTTAACTGTATTTTGCACTTGTAATCTTACAAAAGCATACTGTAATTATACTGTAATTAAATCTTTTCATTGACAAAGAACAAATCCAACAAGTCTGCTGCTGATTTTACAATAAAATACCAGAAAAAATATTTTAAAATGCATAAAAGCATGTCAGTGAAGATGATGGACCAGAATCCTTAAAGTAAAAGGGCTGCACAAGTCATCAACCAAAAAAATTGAATTTGGACTCCACACACTTTTCATTTTGCAAGTCTCTTGAGTTGAATAAAGTCTCTGTAAGCAAAGCTTATAATGAATATACTGCAACACACCTGCCATGCTGAAGCTCTGTTTGTCACGTAGGGTACACGTCATTAACATTGGGTGGCACTGGCCCCTCCCATTCGCAGGTGAGGGGGAGGGGAGTGTATGGGAGAATTACTCTACCTTTAATCAAGAGCGTATATTTTCAATTTGAGAGCAGGAGTAAATGTCTTTGCTCTTAAAACTTTATGTATTTATTCTCAAAGGAGCGGAGCATGGAGGTGTGTTGAGGGAGTGAGAATCGTGAGCCAGGCAGTGAAAAGACTTGCATTGTTCACGAGTCTCAAACCATGAGTCCAAGTCAAGTCTCGAGTCTTTAGGGTCCAAGTCCAAGTCAAGTCTAAGTCTCTAATCATAGGGACTTAAGTGCGACTTAAGTCCAAATCCGAGTCACGAGACCCCGTCTCTGACATCTACTCAAAACTATGAATTATACATCCATTTGAAGAGAATTTTACAAAATTATTGGGATCAATAAAACAATACTAAAATACTAACTACTAACTAGTACTTAAATACTAAAAATCAGACTTTATCTGAGATCACAACTTTATCCTTATTTTGTTTTCTATTAACATGAGTACTGTACTTTGATAAAAATGATAAAATGCATTTTTTCACCTCCATTTGTATCAACCTCCATAGTTGGAGCCTTTAGCATTTGCCTACACTGCCTATGCCACAGGCAACCCTGCAGTAAAACTGTTTTTGTGACAATTCTTATTCACAATATTCAAACAATAAATCAGCTTTTAAAAGTTTTCATCTCTTTTAAAAACTGTCAAAAAAGACATAATTTAAAGCTTTGTTTAAACATTATTCTTAATAAAATCAATTTAAAAGCCTCATACTAAGATGAGTTTGAGAGAAATAAAGGCCCTGCATTAAAAAATCAATACACAACATATCCTGYGAAACAGGTGAGATGGAGGTAAGCTCCAAGGCGAGGTGGGTGGGAAACACGTTGCACGTGAGCAAAMCTGGCAAGCTCACAAAATCTCACACGTATGTACTACAAGTGTCAATGGGGCTTTCTTTTGAGTGCATCAATTATGAATAAAGGTGGAAGTATAGGAGGGAGGAGGATAAAGCCTGGAGGGAGGGGGCAATAAAAGAGTGAAAGGGTAAGAGTATAAAGGGAAGGGAGGAGGGAGGGAGGATGAGCAGGAGAAAAAGGAGTTTGGGTGGGAAGAAGATGAAGGGGGAGCCGTCTCAGGTTCCTGACTGTCACAGATGGCAGAGGTGGAAAGAAAAGGACTGACACGTTACACCTTACTCATTGTCTCCACTATCTGCTTCTATCCGCCGCTCTTTCAGCTCTCGCTGTCTCTTTTGCCTTTTGCTGCGCTGTGAACTGGGTCACGGCGCGGAAAACCTTCGGAGAACAGCGCAGCATCAGTGAGAAGCTCAGAGATGAACACAAGCAGAGAGATAAGGAAATGAGCAAACGGAGAGAAACTAAGGAGGGAGAGGTGGATGGGGCAGATGAAGAACAGAGATTAAGGGATATGTTTATGTTTAAGAGGAAGATGGTAAGAATGAAGAAATGGTGGAAAGGAAAACAAGGAATGAAATTTGGAGGAAGGGGATTAATAGCACTTCTATTGCTTTGAATCCTTAGTCAACTACTTTAATATTTTAGAAGTATAGTCTCCTGATGATTGTATTTCCTGTTTTATACAGAAAACAAGTGTCAAATTGATGAATTGTACATTGCAACATTTTTAATACATATTTGTAAAGATGCCAAAAGGTTTTTGCCTCGTAAGTGGATTTTTTGTCTTTTTTTGWGTCTATGAATATAAATAGGATCTAATAAGGCAGCAACACCTCAGCCTCACCTCAGCAGTTATTTCTAACCCAAACCTCTCTGGTCGCAGCAGTGAAAACATGGGCAATCACAAACAAATATAGGCAGTGTGGGCATCGTCCATCTACGGAACACCACAAATGAAAAAAAAAACATTTTATAACTTTATAGTATAGTTGATTTAGTCTGTAGAATAACCACTGGTTAATCAGGTTTATGAAGGTAACTTCACAACTGTTGCTTTCTCATCTGATTTGTTACTACATGAGATGCAGAAGATATTTCATGATAAAATTATCATATGATGAAGTCAAGACTAACTACTAACTAATAAGGATAATGGAAGTTTCAGTTATGATCTCAAATAAAGTTTAAAATAAAGTCTGTTTTTTTTGGTGTTCTGACTTCAAAAAACACTGTTTTTATGTAATTTTATTGATCCCAAAAAACCATTCATAAGCTCTTCACATGGATATTATTTAATGGATTTGATGTTTTACTAAATTTTCCAGTGGAGTATACCCCTGGACTCTCCTACAACTGCTTCAGTCCACAGCTCCTCATTAACATAAACAGGTGTTCCTCATTGTTGTCAGCAGATTAGCAGGTATATGAGGAAGACTTCTGGTATTCTGTTTCAAACGAATTACATTGTTCATTATTTTATTTGGACAACCCGTTTTTTAAAGATAAAACATAACATCAAAGACAAAACTGTTTAATTTGGTAGGTATGTATAAATTGCTGTGCAATCTAATATTGGCTAATAACTTCCAGAAATGTTTTTAACACTGATCTGTGTTAACACCATTGAATGATGATATGTATAAAGAAACAACTGGATTATATATTTTTAATCCTTTATTATAAAATCATGTATTTTGCTGTTGAACTCTGTAACTATTAGATGTTTTAATGAGGTGTGCAGAACGTGGTTCTGTTAAATTAGGCAAGCCTTTTCCTCAAAAATATTAGGAAAAACATGCAACTGCACAGATATTATTCCTAAATATTGTATTGATGATATCAGCTGCACCACATTAAAGGGGCAATATTATGTGTTTCTCAGGCATACATTTAAATACTATACCATAATAAAGTATCTATGTCACCTTTAGTTGTCATTAAAATGCTGTTTTTATGTTTAAATAGAAAATAAACTTCTCATCACTTCTTCTAAACACCTTGAAATTGGGCTCTGTCTCTTTAAGAACCACCTTCCACATCTGTCTCGCCTATTTCGGTGAGGGGGGTGGGGTTGCGCTCGATAGGGGGAGGGGGGGCTGCTATGATGCAATTTACTTGGCATATGAAAATATATTTCCTCAAAGGTATTTTTAATCTGAAAAGAGCTTCACTGAGTGAGAACTAACGTTGAGAGCTCAGCAGACAGTTTCACTTTCACTTTCACTTTCACTCGAGAGCCTGCAGGAGTCATGTGTGGGGTGTGTGGAGAGAGAAGACGGGGGTGGGGGCGCTCTGCCATGAGGAAGTTCGGCTTAAAGACACGTCCCAGGGGCATTTCTGATACCAAAATGTGTTTCTGGTCCCCACCTGTCGTTTTGC
>NW_013952576.1:474410-482736 GCF_001266775.1 Austrofundulus limnaeus | reverse complement strand
GTGTGTGTGTGTGTGTGTGTGTGTGTGTGTGTGTGTGTGTGTGTGTGTTAGTCTTTGCTTATATTTTATAGTCAGATTGAAGAAGGAGACCCATTTGTTAGCCACAGAACAACAGAAAGGTTCAGATTGACTAATGAGTTTCTCTGTGTCCTAATTAACCAGGCGTCATACAGACACACACATACTGCTCATGTTTCCACACGCACACATCGTCTATTGTATGGGATAGGATGGTAAAATGCTTCTATAAATAGYMTTCTTTTCTCCCAACCTACTTTAGAAGAAATTCATCTTTAGGTTATAATTAAAGCAACAACCATGAGAGCCCAAACTAATGTTCCTCAACATATCTGGCTTCGTTTGTATGTGACCCAGAGTGTGTGTGTGGGAGTGTGTGAGGGGGGCGAGGGGTTTAATGAGGGTGACAGAATAAGAAAGATTAGTTTTTCACAAATTGAGGCCTAAAACATGKTTCTGCGTATATGCTCAGCTGCAAAACTTATGTGATGTCATTTTGGGCTAAAGTCTCTTGGCTGAGGTTTTTGTGACTGTTGCTCACACAGGSCGGCTGTGGACGATAGGGGAGTCGTTCCTCTAATGCGAGAGTTGGCAGTTCAATTCCACCGCTATTCGATCATGTGTCGAAGTGTCTTTGGCAAGACACTGAACCMCCACTGTGTGTCCCATCAGTGTATGTGTGTGATTTAAAGCACTGATCTCTATGGAATGATTGATCTGTACTAGCTTTGCTTTGCTGAATGTGTATGTGTGAATGGGTAAATGAGGACACAGATTGTAGTGTAAAGAACTTTGAGTATCGAGCTAAATAWGTACAGTCCWTTTACYATGTAYTTAAAAYGAATTTGCAATAAAACCTGCTTTTAAAAACTAGYCCCAAACATGACAGTCCAAGAAAACTGTAAGTGAAACCACAGAAGAAGAAAAACAACAYGGACTCTTGTTTGAGGAAGTACTGTTTGATGTTAACTCCGCCCACAATTMGATAATTTATCTCGTTGGAACCACAATCACAAAAAAATGCATTCAAGTCCTGGTTAAAAATCGCTTTTCTTCTTGGGTTTTTATTGGTCAGTAGACAAACCAGCACATTATCGCCACCTGCAGGCTGGAGTGTAAAACTGTAGATTCCCGAGTGGAAAGTTGTGGAAGAGCTGACCAATACAATGAAACAAAAAATACAAAATAAACATGTTTGCTTCAGCAACATGAAAGCAGGGAAACAAACTACTCTGGATATATTTTTCACACAAATATGTTTTTTTTCTATTTAAAAATATATTTATCTAAGTAGTCTAGAAAAGTAGAARGTAATAACATAAAATAGAAATGCTGAAATACCCAGGTAGGCGATAAAGTTGAAATTAATAGGTCAAAAACAAAGATATTGTTTAGGATCCTGAACAATGAAAGGTATTCAAATTAAAAAAAACTGCTGCTTGTTTTATTTTGGCATCGTTTACCATTTCTTTTTGCTAATTAATCTTTTTAAGACGTGAGCCAAGATTAATGATGATAGAACTAGGACATATTTTTTTACAGATAAGATAAAACGTCTCTTGTTGTGGTTTCGAGTCCAAACCACCTGAMCAAAGTGTCTGAATTTGACTCATCATTCCCCCAAAACCCTTGTTTGTCAAGTCTATAGACTAAAACCTGAATCTCAAACATGTCCACCTCGGACCAGGAGGATTCTACAGAAGACGTAGAGGTGGGGAGTCGTGTCTTACCTGCACATGATCTCATGTGTCAGCAGCACCCGGCACATCTCTGGGTTTTTATCTTGGCCTTCATACACGATTGGCTAAAAAAAGAGAAAGAGGAGAAGAAAATAAAAGGTTTTTAGTGCATTTTCATCAAACTCTGAAAGTCCACTTAAAACTGTTTGTATGTGTACAAAATGTCCCGATACCTGAAATCATTACCAATACTGTTATTGATATTGGGATACTGGTATACGTTATTGAATGTGTTACAGTTGACATTTCAAGTGACGTGGTGTTTAGGTTCTATCCAGAAGGTACTTGAAAGACACAACTAAGTAAAAGTAGAAATATCCTAACAGACAATGACTTATACAAAATGTACTTAAGTAAAAGAAACTGCTCACTGTTCGGGAAAATAAAAGTATATTTACACACATTCTAAGAAAAGAAGTGTTGCATTTACTTAACCAAACTGGTTCCACTAAGCCGAGTTGAGTAAATTGCTTTACATTAACATGGTTTAGTGGAACCAGTTAACTTAACTTAAGTAAATTCAACACTTTATTTTCAGAGTGCATAAACCACTCCTTTCATGATGAGTTCCAGCCACTTTTACATTTGTAAAGTGTAACTAGGTGATAAATTTTAAAGTAAAGAAGTAAAAGTATCATTTTTATGTGTTGAATGTAAAAAAAKAAAAGTAAAAGTCACAATAAAAAATACTTCAAGCTCAAGAAAGTTACTTAAATACTGTAAGAAAGTAGCCTGGTTAAAACCAGACCCTTGTTCTTCACTTTGCTTCCTACAAGGGTCTGGRCTCGCAGCTATGGAGAAGCGATTCTTGCTGAAGGCGTGGCCTCTGCTGAAGTGTTGCTGTGAAGGAGGCTAAGCTAAGAAGCTAACCAGAAACTGCATGCACTGTAACAAATAAAGTACCTTTATGTACTTTGCACTGGTACTCAGAATTGATTTGAACGTACCAGCCACTGCCTGCACTGCTGCACGCGTGCATAAAAAGTTCCACCAGCACACTGTAGTCTGCATCCACCATAGTGTGGTGATGATAACAGTTTGAAAACACTTATTGTTTTAATTCTATAGCTGTTCTTGTTGCACACCGTCTCTTGTGAGAACAGGAAGAGAGGAAACGTGTTGCTGAGGTTAACAGGTTAGTTTCCCACTTCACGTCAAAGAGCACACTGCTCGTCGCTAACACCTTAACACGCTCACACTCTCTGTCTCGACACAGGCCGTCTGTTACCCACCCTCACACTCAAACACAGCTTGTTTTAGGGTTTAAAAACAATCCCATCAGCTGACGTGCTGAGCAGTCTGACAGAAAATTAAGCTGTGTACTCATAATGGCCACACTTTCTGCTCACTGAAAATCCACTCCAGCTGAGGTGTCAACTGCTTCCGTTATGCAGCGCTCTTGGTTGTGTGAGGAAGCTCAGAGTAAAGCTTCGGCATAAAGTCATACTCCACTAAGCTAACCATCAATCTGAGTGTGCGCCAGGTCTCTCTTTGGTCTATTCCAGTCTGTTTGATCTGTCATTCTGAGCTGCACAGAGGCTCCCTGAGTGACAAGCTCACTTTTCTCAAGAAGTTTCTCCATCCTTTGTAATAATCTTCAGCTCAAAGTCAGATTTTTCTYATGCCATCAGGTAAAAATTAGTTTGTGAGAACTCAATAGCTCCTAACAATGTAACTCTATACAAAGGCCTTATGAAACAGCAGCTTCTATGAAAGGTGGGTGGACTTGTCTGTGTCTGTTGGCAAAATAGGTCATGAACCACAGAAACATTCATCAGGTAAAACAAAAACTGACAAACTCCAGTTTGATTCAAGATGTCTGCCACAGCTAATCAACTTTAGCAAACAAATCATGACTCAGTCGGTTTCACAGATATTGAGCTTTGGTGTTAGCTGAGACAGATCCTCAACATACACTAACATAACGCAGATTAAGAACGCTCTGTAAGTAATTATTGCTTAGTTTATCTAATTCAAGATGGCTGCCACAGTTAATAACTTTAACGGAGTCTGTTTTATTAAGTTAACATTTGGTGCAGGGGTGAAGCCAGAGGGCTGGGGTGCCACACCCAAATAATTGACAAGTGGGTGGGTGGGGATCTTGGATTTTGTATTTGCATTTAGATTTTGTGTAAAAATTGTTCTCTGATACCACTGTACTGTATAAGTATAGGTTTTCAGCTGTGTATGTTTAAAAATGGCTGAATTGTAACCCTTTGTAAAATTAGCATTAGAGTTAACTTAATTTGTGATTAGCATGGCAATCGACATGTGATCATTCTTAGCTGCTCCACAACTAATTTCAACTCAATAAGACTTAAAATGACTGAATTTTAGCCATTTAAAGTTGGCTGTTGTGGCCATTTGAACTTTGAATTAGCATTTAGAATTGGATAAAAATTATTTTTTGGCTAATTCTACACTAATATTTGGCTTTGTTTGTCTAAAAATGGATGAATTATAAGTTGTGATTAATATTCAGGATGGTTTTTGGAAAATTCTTTGCTATGATCACAATTTTTCGGCTCAGTATTTTTTAAAAACTGCTGAATTAAAGCCATTTGGAATCAGATGATGTGGCCATCTTGCATTTTCAAACCCAGAGTGCTTTTCTTTTCTTTCTTTTCTTTCCTTTTTTCCCCCTAAAAACACCTTGGCCACCCCTTGCAAAAAAGTCTAGCTCTAACCCTGATTTGTTGTATTAGTAGCTGAAAGTCTTTCTCAACACACAGAGCACTAACAGATGACGTAAAATCTTTCTTTTTTTTTACATTTTATAAAGCCTTTATGATTGTGTTGTTGATTATTTTAGAGTCACGATTCAAACTATTAGTGACACCATGATGAYAAGTTATTATTTTGAATTTATTGAAAAAGCGATTTCAAAAAATATAAATACTATAAAGCTGAGAGAAGCTCTATAGGTAGACCAGGAGAAAAAGWGTGTTTTGCACAAAAGTTATAAGAGACAAGGATGTCCTTTAAGGGCCCCCCAGGCCTGCATGATCCTGATGGGGCTCCAGCATGAGTCYCTCATTTGTAGAACTACTCCTGCATGGCCCCCAGAAGATAACTTGGATAGCTGCAGCATTAATGTAATGTGGAGCAGCAGTCTGGGGGCCACATTAGCGTAGCCTAAAGCTTTTCATTCTAATGGCCCCCCGTCTCTGGGACCGTCTGTGTTTTCTGGAACTGGAGACCCCATGTGTTTCGGAACCCGCGGCTCTTGTCAGTTATAATTTTCCACGCACGCAGCCCCCCCGCTGAAAACGTATCGACACATAAGTAGTGCCTGAACGGCTCTTGGTGGTCCAGGACCCCCCTCCGGGGGGGTGGAGAGGGAGAGCCGTGAACACCCGGGCGGTGCTAGCATGATGTGTAACATGAAACAAAAATAACACGAGCTTAAAGCAGGAACTGGAACAACGTGCGGGCTCAGCTAACATTAGGCCGACATTTCCAAAAACACTGACTTGATCCAGGAAACACAACAAACGTTGATCCAGAATGAAAACACTTGAAACGACCTCGGGCAAAGCTAACATGTTGACACACAGCTGAAGGTGACCATCACCCAAGATGTTAAAAACATGTCTGAGCTGTAAAATCACCAGGTTCTTTAGGAAATATTATCAACTTTTGAACCGTTGCCTTTAACACTTAAATACAGTAAATATTATTTTAATGGGTCTCAATGCTTCTATTCATCCAGTAAATTCATGACTTGTACATTGTGCTGAAAAACAAAAAAAATAAAGGCCTAACTTTCCTCAAAAGAACGCTCTTCTCCTCTATTCATGACAGATTTTTATACTAAAATCATTTTAYGTTGAGAAAAAAGTCAAACCTTGAAAATGAACTTTATGCACAATCTGTTGTACGGAGATCCTGCATGATTTATTAGCTCTCAGACTCTGRGTTGTGAATGCCGGCTACTGCCACTCAACCTTAATATTTGTAAAATTGGCAGCATTAAAGCCATGTTTTGTGTATTCCACAGTGACACGTGTTGATCTTTGCCTACAATCTTTAATTTGTTTCTGTTTTGTTTGGACTTCAGGAAAAGTGCAGCCTCTTACTCTAAGGCAGTGTCCAAAGTGTGGCCCAGGAGCCTTTTGTGGCCCCTGAACTAATTTTGTGTGGCCCCTGACTTCAGTTCAAAAATTATATGAATTTGTCAAATTTGTCCCCCCGGCACAGGTGTTTGATGTAGATGTAGACTTTCTATTTTTTTACTAAGACAAAACGATCACAGATAAAGTAAAATCTTCTTCCATTAACAAATACTGGCAACAAWGCCCATTATTTGTCTTTAAAGGCTCTTAGCTTTTTCTAAATCTATCTAGTGACTTCTACTGAAAAACTGATTTTGCTGCACTCCAATCTGCTTTTAAATAATTTATTAAATCTGGCTGAATACAGCAAGCATTTTTAGCAAAAGAGTGACCAAAATCCTGACTTTATTGATCAGAATTGACTAAATTGCCCCCTCTCTCCCCCCAATTAACACTTAGAGTGTATTCAGACCAGGAAAGTCCTTTGGTCCAAKTGTTTGGTCCGGACCAAAAATGGACTTTTCTTTTCGTTTGGTGCGGTTTGCATTCACATTGTGCTTTTTTGCAATTGAACTATAACTTGTAAACAAAGCCATGAGGCTTACGATCATTGCTCCCATTGGACAAAAAAAGGACGGGGGCGGGACTGAGCCACAGATCCAGAAGAAAACAAGGAAGTCCTGCATGTTGCGGTTTTGATGTGCACATTTTTGCTGATAGTACAACTGCAATAGCATTTAAAATGTCAGAAGCAGCTAATTTAATGGTGGTTCTGTGATGATATTCTAATTTTGGAGCGGTGTCAGTAAATGTGTCCCGCAACCCAAAGGAAAAGAGGTGCTCTGCGTGTTCTGACCCACTACATGCTGCAGCAGAGCTGCTAACAGGAGACGATGAAACAGGTATGTTTTCAGTTTATTAAGCTCAGCAACGGTGGCCTGTGAAGTCCAAAAAGGTGCATGTTTAATGCAGTTGGTTCGGTTAGAGTCCGGTCTGTATTCACACCAGAAGAGAACTGAAGCGAACCGCACCAGAGTTCGTTTGGAAGYGGACCGAGACCACCTCAAAAAGCAGGTCTCGGTCCGGTTGTTTGATCCGAACCAGAGTTCGCATGAGTGTATTCACACCTGCAGAAAAGGTCCGGACCAACGCTGGAAACGAACTCTGGTTCGTTTAAAGCGGAGCAAATCATCAGGTCTGAATACGACCCTAGACAATTGCCAAAATTCTTTCAATAAAGGATTCTTGCAAAACACTTTTAAAGTTCTAGATGTAGATTAATTAAGTTGTTTAATCAAAGTATTTAATGCTTAGTTTATTGTTGAGTAAAGGAAAAATGTTTTTGGCCCTCAAGTCCTTCTGACTTTATGATTTTGGCCCACGTGACAAAGTGTTTGGACACCCCTGCTCTGAGGGGACTCAAATACAACGGATCATCAAAGAATGACTTCCTGGTAAATTTGTCCTGCTTGGTAACCACAGAGATCTGGATCTTTTAAAGAAAACAAAAACAACAACCTCTGACAACACTAAAAATAATTTGCATATAATATCTGAGCTCCCCTCTGTGACAGGTTCTTGCCCATGTTCTTGTCATCTGTGTCACTTTCCCTGCTCTTCTCCTCGTCTTTCATCTGCTTCCTCCACCTCTGTCTCCTCCTCCTCTCCGCCTCACCGGGCCTTTCACGCCGTATCTTTGCAGCTCTCTCCTGCGCCTTTGAAGCAACGTGACATGTGCGGCATGTAAACAAGGAGCCGTCGAGCAGCGAACACACTTCCTCCTGCGTTAGTGTCACTTTGACTCGYGAGCTAAAAGTGATCCAGCAGGGCCACAGTGACAGACACTTTATTCTCCGGGACAGAGAGAAGTGATCGATGATGCTTCTGAAGACCAGGACATCCACTTAACACAATTAGTGCTCATTCTCAGCACAAACACAAAGCAGCAATAAAACAGAGCAATAACAGAAACTGGTATAAGTGCCAAATATTACTTTACACATTTAGATGAAATGCAGCAAAACTCCACCTGACTCATAAAGATTTTAAATTCAAAACATTGAAAATTAAATTGTATCTCTTTATAGTACCATCTATTAGTGTTTGTGATGATAAAACGCTATTTGGTTCAATGCTGAGGCATCAAATATACATTTTATCAAGTTAATTCTGTGAAAATAGAAAACAAAAACAAGGGTTTGCGTCTTCTTCTAAAACATGGTTTGAATGATGTGAGCTGAAACTGCATTGTTAAAGCTAAGAAGAGCAAAACACTAGCTATAAGCAAGCAAAAGTTAAACGTATAGATAGGTAACAGCTACATTTAGCACAAGGCTAACTAAAAGTATCAAAATAGCAGCTAGAAGTACCTAACTGCAATTTAAAGTATCAAGTCTAACTAGAAGCTAAAATTAGATCAAGTTTAGCTTAAACTAATAAAACGATAACTATTAGCTAAAAGTACCAAAAGGCTATCTAGAAGTATCAAAGGTTAATTAGAAGCTAAAATTTGAA
>NW_013952576.1:472889-474063 GCF_001266775.1 Austrofundulus limnaeus | reverse complement strand
ATATAGCACTTTTCAGGAGCAAGGTGATTGAAAGTGCTTTAAATGATTAGGAAATGAAATAAAAATAAAAATAATGCAAAAATGATATGGCCCATCTCTTGAATGAGCTGAATGTTTTTTTTATAAACTGCTAAAATAGCACAACAAAGCTACTGTAGATGGCAAAAAATATGGGAATTTAAAAAAACAGCAAAACAAGAGTGAGAATGCTGAGTCAGCTGTCAGACAAGTCACTTCCTGCTTGTCCTCTTGTTCCTGTTTCACCACAGCTCTTTCTGAATCAAGTTTTCTTCCAGGTTTTTTTTATGCTCCGCATTCTGAGAGAAACTTCTCCATCACTTGTCTTTAGTGTTTAAATCCCTTGTGCTCCACGCAGTTTATCCAGCGTGGCGGTGAGCGAGTTATACCTCACTGCAACAGTTTTGCCCCCATCCTCTCTTATCTTCTTCTATTTCTGGACCTTAGCGGTCTTTAAAGAATGCTACTGCTGCAGCCGTGTCTAGACTGTGGAGATTAACAGACCGTCTCTGTGAAAGCAGCCGCGACTAAACTGATCTCACTGTGAGAAGCTGCTGGTGTTTCATTTCTGATGCTCCTCTGGGACATCAAGCTGATGAAACACAGATTCAGTGAATGTTCTGGATTTTTTTGAGCTTAACCCAAATTGAAACAGCCAATGTTGTGAGTTTCTCTTYATTTGTTTTGTAAAAAACATCTGATTGGTTAATTAGTTGATAAAAGCAATATGAATGTGTTTGTATTGTCATGTCAGCAGCTTGTAAAGTAAAAAAAAATGCTTGTCTAAATATCTTCTTCATTTTTTCACCAGAAGTGGTGCAGTTTTGAGACGAAACAATAAATTAACCACAAAAATATCATGTTTGTTCTCTGCTGTTTCAAAGACATTTTCTAAATGGTGATGGAAAGGAGCAAGTTTCAATGTGAATTTAGAATTTTACTGAATGAAATTCATCYTTTTTTATCTTCAGCTGTAGGATGAGACTCATTAAGAGCGGTGCAGAGGGCGGCTTCACTTTTCCTGTTTGGCAGGACAACAATGAACAGAAACCAGTGTGGGAGCTCAGAAAGACAGCGGCCATGACATCACTGACCGACAAAGCCAAACCGCACGGCTGTTTTGGTTTGACCACCTGTTAACGTTCCATTCCCCTAA
>NW_013952576.1:471541-472613 GCF_001266775.1 Austrofundulus limnaeus | reverse complement strand
CACACACACACACACACACACACACACACACACACACACACACATTAAAGTGAAACCTCAGAGCTTTAGAAGTGGAGTTCCTTGGAAGGTTTATGAGCAATAAGTATCTTACCTGTTGTAGATGGCCGTTTGAACAGCCTCAGTTTGCAGAAATAACATTTATTTCTAAGACTGAAGAGCTAAAAGCTAATTGTAGTGAGGTAAAGACTAAAATGGATCACTGCCATCCTAAAGCAAACTAAAGCAAATAYAATATGTACACATAGCAGCTAGCTTTAGCGCTTCCTGTGCAATCTGCGGCATTTCCAGCAGGAATTTTGCAATGTTTCTGTGTCATGTGAAAATGATGGTCATGCAAAAATGTATAAAATAGAKGTTACATGAACTGTAATAATATTTTTACAAATAAACTGATCTAAAATGACATCAATGCGCTTTAGATTAGCTGTTAGCTTCTGAGTCCAGCTCAAATTAAACTCAGTTTCTCCAAAGCTGAACATGTAATMCATTAATTGTTCATAATGTTTCCTCAGAGCTCTTCTTCCAAAGCTCCGAACAATCCCCTCAACCTGAATTCAGTCCTGACCTCATTGTTAGCCTCAGCTCTGATGTTTTTAGCCTGATCTGTTCAATAATCTGAGTGCACACACTCAACTGAGCCATTTTTAAATGTACCTATAGGCCCAATAAAACCACAAGTTATTTTTTTWAAWWWTTTTRAGTGTGTGTGTGAAACTTGCCTAACTGTKTAAAGAGCTAAAAAGTTAAACAGTGTTATTGTAGAGCCATGTGGTCCCACGGGCCTGCCGTTCACAAACACACACAGTATGTGGTGCAGTGTGGYGGCAGTAATGTGAGACTGTCAGAGCCAGCGTGGAGTCACATTAGCGAGTGTTCAGTGTGTAGTGTGGCTCCTTGGCTCCTCACACCCCACCACACATGAACATACACTCTCCACAAAAAAAAAAAATCTAAATCAGTCTAAAAATCGAACTGATTACCTGAGGCAACAGCAGCCAAAAACTTTCTTTGTCTTAACTCTTCCTGCCACTTTTTTCTGTCTCTCATAAAC
>NW_013952576.1:463802-471139 GCF_001266775.1 Austrofundulus limnaeus | reverse complement strand
GTGTGTGTGTGTGTGTGTGTGTGTGTGTGTGTGTGTGTGTGTGTGTGTGTATGCGTGTGCGCCCCCACCCACATATTACACACACATAAACGCCCATGTACATGCAGGAGGAGGAGAAGGGAGGTGGATCAGCAGCTCATTGTCATGGAGGTAACAGGAAAGGTGACAGGCTTCKGTCAGTGTRTGTTTGTGTGTGTTTGTGTGTGTTTGTGTCTACCTGTTTAGTCATGGAGTCTATGAGTCGGACATAGAAATCCTGCTCTGTTCTGATGCCTGTTGGGATCCAGAAGAGGAAGGAAAATGAGCAACTTACAGCAATTAAGCAGAACAAACTGTAAAAAATAAATATTAAGTCAAATTTAATTTGCAAGAAATGATTCATTCTTGCAGTTTTTAGCAACAGGTTTGACTAAGATTGTAGTGAACATACAATTTTAACAACTATTTTAATTTTGCCCTTTATTGTTGAATTTTACCCCTCTAATCAGAACCTAAAAAGGGGATCAAATGCAAAAATTTTGTGTAAAAATATGTTTTTTTCTTCATCCTTTTAAAAGGGGAGCAGTTAGCTGCGCTCGTATGAAATCTGAAAACGCTTTGTTCTGTCAAGAAATAATTTAGGTTATAAATAAACCATAAATTGTGTAAATAAAAGAAACGAAGCTCTTGAAATGTAATWTAAATTTCAAAACAAAAACCACAGTCTTGTCTCAGTTTTTACACGGTATGAGTGTGTTTAAGTTGTGAAACAATAGGGGGTTATAAGTGGAAATAAAAGGAGGCTCATGAATCCTGCAGGGTTTAAACATTCATCATTTAAAATATCAACAAGTGAAGGCCTTGGTGCTCCAATCCAATATTCCTGCTTTCTGCATCTCTTTTTTTTTCTTCCAGCAGGGACAGCCTCATTTAGGGACAGTGACAGTGATGAAGACACAGAGCTGCAACAAATGGCCTGCAACAGCTGCTCTGAAATTTGACTAATGGCTATCATGAAACCCTGACATGAACAAGCTGCCTGGTGCTCCCTGGCTGCAACATTCACCCTGCTCACTTTTTTTTTCCACATTAAAACTCAACATAGTTCATGCTGACCCCCCTCAGCTGGATTCCCACTCACCGTTACTGTAGAGGAGCTGCAGCCTGTAGTGAATCCCGTTGTTGGTCTTCTCTCCGCTCGTCTCCTTAACGCACAACAAACACAGAGCTGCTGATTCACTTTTAGGATAATTTTCACATTTTATTTCTTAATAATAATAATAATAATAATAAATTCTGCACTTGTGGAGTTAACTCACTTCACAGATGAAATCCTTGTAATTTCACCACCAAACGTTGCGTTGTTGTGGATTTTTTTTTAATTCCTATGTAATTAGCAGTTATGTTTGGAGAGGGCCCAATAAATCCCACAGTGGATTCTGCCGCTGCATTCTCGTGTGATAATTGATGAGGGGGTTTGGCGCGCTGTTGTTTTTACAGAACAAGTGTTTGTGTTGAGCTGAGCTGTAAATTAAACACGTTTAGGAGGGGATGACTGCCAGAGGAACAAACAGACGTGTTTCTGTGTTACAGGGATGGCTTCGGTTTCTGACCTAATATTAATAATAACAGTTATAATAATGATGCGTAATTTTACGCACAACGGGCCTCACCACCTCTAACATCCTGTTTATTTTTTTTCTGCACCCACCTTCTCTTTCTCGATGAAGTCCACGAAGTTGGTCCTCTCGATCTCCACGGGCTGGCCCTGCCGGTCGTACAGAGCCAGGACGAAGTGGAAGAAGTTGGACTTGCGCAGGTTGGACGGCGGCTGCTTCTCAAAGTGCGCGCGGGCCAGACCCACTCCACTGCGGACACACAGGCAGGAGCAGAGGAGTGTTTTTTTATTTATATGTAGAATTTATAATAGTTATTGATTCTATTTTTTAATTTAATGAATGTTACAAAATGTGTCAGGGGGCCTTGAGGAAGAGACTGAATCAGTTCAGATTTGATGTGATTTATTAAACTCGCGCGTTGAGCCAAGATTAAATTTATTTTTTAGAAACAAAAAAGAAAATGCCTGAAAAACGCGGAGAAATAAATCGAATATTTCAATATTAGAGGTTCACACAAGCAAAAAGGTGCTCATAATTTAATTATATATAAACTTTTCTGTTTGAATAACATATTTATCTTCACAAAATAAAAACATGTGTATTTTTACTCAAAAGCCTGAATTGATTATTTTTAATTTATTTGTTTTCCAAAACATCCTAACTGGGGTTTGGTTGAAACAAATCTGGACCAGCACGTGCTCCCTAACTCTGAGTGAATTGTGAAATTATTCTGAACTAATCTCCAAAGTGTTTCCTTATTTAAACGCTGAGGTGATTTTCTCTGGGATCCTCGCGTTTTCAAAGCATTTTAAATAGATTGTTTTCACACATGACGGAGGATGGAGAGCCTCTTGCTTTTGTTTTCTCCCTCCGGGCAGAGCTCACCTTTGAGCGGCCGTGTTGGCGTCCAACACGCCGCCTCCCTGCATCCAGCTCCGGACGTTCATGCCTCCCAGCGGCTCCTCCTTCAGGCTGCTGCCGCTTCTCTGGATGCTCTCCTGGATCCCAAACATGAACAAACCTCCGAGGCTTTACTCGTATTTCTTTATTATTATTATTATTTTATCCACCCAGCTGCGCGCTTGTCCTCCTCTGGATCCGGGACTCCGCGTAAAGCCGGGATGCGCTCCTAAAATCAGGATATGCGCACTTTTTTTTCCCTTCAAACTCTAAACCCCGAGCAGGGAGAGGACACTAAAACAGAAAATCAAAGAAGATCCAAAGTGTCCAGGTATTTAAAGTTTAAAGTGAAGGATGGGAGCGGATTGAGGTCAGTCCTGCTGCGCTGAAATCCAAAGTTTGAGCTGTCAGAGAGGTAAGGGGTAAAAAAAAAAAAAAAGATCAACCAGCACCCGGATCAGATGTCATCATTGTCTCCTACTTCTTTCTTCTTCTTTTCACTCTTTCCCCTCCTCTACCTCAGCCCTGTGGTCCGGGATGGTGCCGTGGAGTCGGTGATGTCCAACCCAGCGCTGGGTGAGCTGTCCGTGCTCCGCGCGCGCACTGAGGGAACCGCTTTGTGACTCTTCCCAAAGGACCCCCCTCTCTGAGAAGCAAGGGCTTCTCCCACCCTGGAGAGAGAGAGAGAGAGAGAGAGAGAGAGAGAGAGAGAGAGAGAGAGAGAGAGAGAGAGAGAGGCGGTGGGAGTGGAGTTAAAAGGGAAAAAGAGGGGAGGGGACGTAAAGAGAGAAGACGCCCCCAAACAAAGGCGAGTGTGGATCAGCTCTGCCTCGTGGAGCTCCTCTCTCCTCCTCCTCCTCCTCCTCTTCCTCCATCCCGATCCTGCTCTCTGCTCAGTCCTGCCTCATTATGTCTCAGAAGAGTTTTTCATGAGCCCCTGCTCCTGCGCGCTAAAACCCGCAAAACTCTTAAACTTTTAAAGAATCCCTCTGCTCAAACAGCACTTCAGGAGTTTGTCAAACACTTTCTAGAATAGAAACGAAAAAAAAAAAAATAAAAATGGCCATCAATCAAACCAAATGAAGAAAATTTATTTCTGCCCAGTCCAAATTCCTCTGCGGAGCTGGAGTCGCACCGCAGCTCCAACTTTTATTTCCCAGCAGCCGGGTCGGTCAGGATCATTTATATCAAAGTCATTTCTCATATTCCTGCTCCTCATTGTCTTCCAGGCGCGCACACTGACACATTTACACACGCACACAGGGGCCCGCTTTTAGCGCCGCGAGACGCACAAACAAAAGTGACAATAACAATAATTAGCTCAAAATAACAATGAACATAATTGAGGATAATTGCAACCAGATATCCCTGCTTTGTCTCTCCCTCTGGCACCATCTGTTATTTGAAACTATTTATCACACCGCAGGGAGAGGACACAAAACTGAATCCAAACAATAACACTAACAGATGATGGTTGTGAAGTAAAATAAAATAAAAATAAAAGTAAAAACCATCAGTCGGCGTATTGATCGGCTGAGGTGCAAAAAAAGGTCAACAAGTCTCGTCTTATTGTTGTTGAGCTGCCTGCATGTGAGAATGATTGACAGGTCGAGATCTGGCGCAGTTCCAGCCTTTTATTCCCAAAAGGCTGCTGGGAAAAYGCTCGTGACCTTGATTGGGAAGAACAAGAGTCTTTACGTGCGCCAAAAGGAGACGCAGACGCATGAATTTACAGCAGGAAGGGAAAATAAACATGTAAAGGTGAAAGACAAAAGAAAACACTGATGGTCTGTATAAAACAGCTGATCCTGCACAACTTAATTACACCATAAAAAGTGAATATAGTTTAAAATTTAAAGTGCAAAATTATCAGTTAGTGTACACCTACAGCCTACGTCTTTCACCTCTTTAAAGGATTTATTCATCATCATTCATCCTTTAACATTTTTAGATACAAGTTTATATATATATGTGTAATTTCTAAATCAAAACATTAAACGAGGTTTTAAGCAAAACATCACAATTTGGGATAAAAACTCATCAAAAAGCAGTAAAAAATTTAAAAAAGCTGTTTAAAATTCAACATCATCAAACCTTTATAAATGACAGCTACTAACAAAATAAAGTCTCAATTTACTGTTTCATACACGCATGCGCAAAAGGATGCTGTTTATTGGGGATTTTTTTAAATACAAACATAAAGTGTTTAATTCGCTAATGGGAGCAGTTTCTGCAGGTCGGAATGATACTCCAGAGGCTTGTTGTTAAAAATGACGCAACACCACCATCGTGTGGCTCAACTGAGTAACTACACACATAATGTTTAAATTCAGGGGTTTCCAAATCTTTTGAGACCATGGACACCCACCCCTCATTACAAAACTACAAACAAAGCCACAATAAATTGTACTTGTAATAAAACTGAAATAATATTATTTCAATATATTATTCTAAACTAATGATTGAAAACATATTGATTTTATTGTAATGATTTATAACATTAAATAGATTTAACAGTTTTTATTTATTCATTATTTATGTTTTGTAGGTTTTTTTTGCAGTTTTTTCCCACTTATCTTCCCTCAGCTTTTTGAGGGCCCCTAGCACTCCCCACTTTGAAAAACACTGCCTTAATCAAGCCACATAGAAAAAAAGGCCTTGAAGGACAAAATTATTGGTACCCCTCGTTTAATGAAAGAAAAACCCACAATGATCACAGAAATAACTAGAATAGGACAAAAATAATATCCCAGCACTTCCAGGACCTTGGACAGTTCCATCAGCTCTTCACACTGTCCAAGGTCCTGAAACATTCCAGCACTTTCAGGACCTTGGATGGTTCCTTCAGCCCTGCACACGGTCTAAAGTCCTGAACACTCCAGCACTTTCAATAACTTGGACAGTTCCTTCAGTCCTTCACAGTGTCTGAAATCCTGAAACATTCCAGCACTTTCAGGAACTTGGACAGTTCCATCAGCTCTTCACATTGTCCAAGGTCCTGAAACATTCCAGCACTCTCCGGACCTTGGACAGTTCCTTCAACCCTTTCTACTGTCAAATGTCCTGAAATATCCCAACACTTTAAGGATCTTGGACAGTTCCATCAGCACTTCACATTGTCCAAGGTCCTGAAACATTTCAGATTTTTCAGGACTTGGACAGCTCCTTCAGYCCTTCACACTGGCCAAGGTCCTGAACATTCCAGCACTTTCAGGAACTTGGAAAGTTCTTTTGACCCTTCCCTCTGTCCAAGATCCTGAAATATCCCAGCACTTTCAGGAGCTTGGACAGTTCCTTCAGCCCTTCACACTGTCCAAGGTCCTGACACATTCCAGCACTTTCAGGAACTTGGACAGCTCCATCAACCCTTCACACTGACTGAAGTCCTGAAACATTCTAGCACTTTCAGGAACTTGGACAGCTCCTTCAACCCTTCACACTGTCCAAAGTCCTGAAATATCCCAGCACTTTCAGGACCTTGGACAGTTCYATCAGCCCTTCACAATGTCCAAGGTCCTGAAACTTTCCAGTACTTTCAAGACCTTGACAGCTCCTTCAGTCCTTCACACTGTCTGAAGTCCTGAAACATTCTAGCACTTTCAGGACCTTGGACATTTCCTGCAACTCTTCACACTATCCAAGTTCCTGAAATATCCCAGCACTTTCAGGATCTTGGACAGCACCATCAGCCCTTCACACTGTCCAAGGTCCTGAAACATTCCAGGACTTTCAGGACCTTGGACAGCTCCATCAGCTCTTCACATTATCCAAGGTCCTGAAACATTCCAGGACTTTCAGGACNTCCAAGGTCCTGAAACATTCCAGGACTTTCAGGACTTGGACAGCTCCTTCAGTCCTTCACACTGGCCAAGGTCCTGAAACATTCCAGCACTGCCAGGACCTTGGACCGTTCCTTCAACCCTTCCCACTGTCCAAGGTCCTGAAATATCCCAGCACTTTCAGGACCTTGGACAGTTCCATCAGCCCTTCACACTGTTTAAAGTCCTGAAACATTCCTTCACTATCAGGACTTTGGACAGCTCCTTCAGTCCTTCACACTGGCCAAGGTCCTGAAACATTCCAGAACTGTCAGGACCTTGGACAGTTCCTTCAAACCTTCCCACTGTCCAAGGTCCTGAAATATCCCATAACTTTCAGGACCTTGGGCAGGTCCATCAGCCCTTCACACTGTCCAAAGTCCTGAAACATTCCAGCAATGTCAGGAMYTTGGACAGCTCCTTCAGTCCTTCACATTGGCCAAGGTCCTGAAACATTCCAGCACTTTCAGGACCTTGGATGTTCCTTCAGCCCTGCACACAGTCTAAAGTCCTGAACACTCCAGCACTTTCAAGATCTTGGACAGTTCTTTCAGTCTTTCACAATGTCTAAAATCTTGAAACAATCCAGCACTTTCAGGAACTTGGACAGCTCCTTCAGTCCTTCACATTGTCTGAAGTCCTGAAACATTCCAGCACTCTCAGAACCTTGGACAGTTCATTCAACCCTTTCTACTGTCCAAGATCCTGAAATATCCCAGCACTTTCAGGACCTTGGACAGTTCAATCAGCCCTTCACACTGTCCAAAGTCCTGAAACATTCCAACACTTTCAGGACCTTGGACAGCTCCTTCAACACTCCCTACTGTCCAAGGTCCTGAAATATCCCAGCACTTTCAGGACCTTGGTCAGTTCCTTCAGTCCTTCACACTGTCCAAGGTCCTGAAACATTCCAGCACTTTCAGGACCTTGGTCAGTTCCTTCAGTCCTTCACACTGTCCAAGGTCCTGAAACATTCCAGCACTTTCAGGACCTTGGAAAGTAATATCTATATATATAATGT
>NW_013952576.1:461812-463542 GCF_001266775.1 Austrofundulus limnaeus | reverse complement strand
ATATATATATATGAAGCCATGAAACAGGCCTGGACAGAAATGATGGTACCCCTGAAAATAATGTGACCAAAGCTTCAAGTTAAACCAAGGTGTGTCCACTAATTATCATCACAGGTGTCTACAATCTTGTAATCAGTCAGTTGGCCTGTATATAGGGCCACAGATACTCACTGTGCATTTTGGTGACATAATGTGGACCACACTCAACATGGACCAGAGGAAGCCAAGGAAAGAGCTGTCTCAGTAGATTAGAAAGAAAATTATAGACAAGCATGTTAAAGGTAAAGGTTATAAGATCATCTCTTAGCAGCTTGATGTTCCTGTGACTACAGCTGCACAATTTATTCAGAAGTTTATGATCCATGGGACTGTAGCCAACCTCCCTGGACATGGATGTTGGAGGAAAATTCAAAGATACAGGTACTATAAAAGATAACAAAAGAGCCCAGAAAAACTTCTAAAGAGATTAAAGGTGAACATCAAGCTCAAGGAACATCAGTGTCAGATTGCACCATCATCATCATCATCATCAAATCATAAAAAAGCCAGACTGCAATTTGCCAAACTACATGTTGAMAAGCCACAAAGCTTCTAGGAGAATGTCCTTTGGACAGATGAAACAAAAAWTTAACTTTTTGGCAAGACACATTAGCTCTTTGTTCACAGAGAGAAAATGGAAGCATTTGGAGAAAAGAACACTGTCCTACTGTGAAACATGGAGGTCTGTTATGTTCTGGGACTGCTTGGCTGCATCTGACACGGTGCGTCCTGAAAAGACTCAAGACTATCAAGGCATAGAGAAATATGCTGCCCAGTGTCAGAAAGCTTGGTTTTAGTCACAGCTCATGGGTCTTACAACAGGATAATGACCCAAAACACAACTAAAAACACCCAAGAATGGCTATGATAACACTAGACTGTTCTGATCCTGACCTAAATCTTATTGAGAATCTTTGGAAAGAGCTGAAACATGTCTGGAAAAGGCATCATTCAAACCTGAGACAACAGCAGTTTGCTCATGAGGAGAAGACCAACTGCTGAGAGCTGCAGAAGTCTGACAGGTTCAGGCAGCGATCGCCTGAAAAGGTTGTGCAACAAAATGTTATATTAAGGGTTACAATCATTTCTGTCCAGGCCTGTTTCAGGACTTCTATTTTTAAAGACATTCTGTTGAAGTATGGCTGAAAAGCAATGTCTGACTTTCATTTGTTCATTTTTATTCATTATTACTTTTGTCAGATTCTAGTTTTTTTTCTGTGACCACTGTGTGTTTTTCTTCATAAATGAGGGGTTATCAAAATTTTGCCCCAAGTGTGTACGTCACACCACAACCTTTAGGTCAGCATTTTGGAATGAGGTCCTCTGATGTTAAAAATAACAAAACTATTTTCAACACACCTTGACAGTAAGGTTATGATGCTGTGAGATGTCAGAGATTCTCAGCTACTGCATCAAATTTGAGYTCCACATTAAATCTGCCTGGGTCATTGTTGTGTTGGCTATTGCTGATTGGCTTGGCAGCCATCCTTAATCAAACAGCAAAATTYAATCAGTCGTGGCTAAAATCCATTCATCAGAAGCTTTGCGAGCAGTTTGACTCAGTTAAAACTAGTTTTAGGCAAAGATCTTGCTCAGCTGATAAATACAGCAGGTAAAATAAGCATTGAACACGTCAGCATTTTTCTCAGTAAATACATTACTAGAGGTGCTAATGACATGAAATTTCCACC
>NW_013952576.1:455901-460633 GCF_001266775.1 Austrofundulus limnaeus | reverse complement strand
GGTGGAAATTTCATGTCATTAGCACCTCTAGTAATATATTTACTGAGAAAAATGTTGATGTGTTCAATACTTATTTTACCCGCTGTATTTTACTTCACCGTGTACCCTTTTATTTTCTCTGACCAATCGTGCGTACTGTACTCCACATGTTTAAACAATTGAATCCAGTCAGATAAGATTCCCCAGAATGGATGTTTGATTTTATTTGACATTCAGTTTTATAAAACAAACAAGTTAATGCCAGGCATCTCGTCCAAAACCACTGGAGGACATTTTAATCCAACACCGCTGGCATTCAGAGCAGGTTTCACATCTGTGTGTTTAGATTTAACTGCACACAAAATTTATCTTAAAAAAGGAAAAAAAAAAGGTGAAAATCATCATTCTTTATAYATCTGTTACAGGCAGCTGTGCTGGAAATGCAGTCAGTAAATCTGTAAACACTGCTTGTAGCAGCTGGATTAAAAAAATACTTTAATTTCAAATGACAGTTAATAAATTTAAACGTAAGGACTTCCTGTCGATATTTTATATATATATAATCTAGCTGTCTTAAAGTTAGAGCTTTGAGAGAATGTATTTTTGGCCCACAACAATGCGATAGTTAAAAATAAAAATGTGGCATTACGATGTCACAATGATAGTTACATGCATTTGCTGGCAAATAAACTGAAATAAACAGTAAATAATCACCAATTTACAAAATCTGAAGCCAAATTCTCAAATATATTTGAAAYAATGAACTGAAATACTGTTTAAGAAATAAGTATTAACAGCTATCAGAGATGATTTATGTAAATAATTGCCGTTTCAAACATTGGTGGAGGCTAAAAGAGTTCAACTTCCTGTAAATCCAGACAGAATCAGCAGCTGACAAGCACCTGTGCCAGTTATWTATCATTTAATACTGCAGTGCAGATCCACGTACAGCTGCCTTCACACAGGTTGCAGGTTCTCTCTCTGCAGAACAGGAAAACCGCTCAGAAATGAATGAACACAATTTAAATGTCGACCTCTGAATACATTTAGGTGCTTCGTTTGAAACCAAAATCAAAACGAAATGGAGATGACAAAAATAAGTCAACTTTCAGAGAAAGATGTGCAAAATACATCAGACTCTACATCTCAGTCCTTAAAAAAAACAAACAAAAACAAACTTAAACAGCATTGGACAGGTTTGATCATACATTGAACATGTATTCATTTTCAACCCTGGAGCCTTTGCTTTCCAAAACATATAACAATTCAGAATAAATGGTAAATAATACTGGTGAGGGTTTCTGCTCATCTCCAGTCCATCAGTACCAAGCTGATCCCACTCCTAACAGTAGAGGGCACCGGAGTGATCACACCAGCTTATAGATGCTTCATACAGACTGGAGAGGCGGGAACTGATCTCAGCTCAGAGCGTTTGGGTCTCTGCAGCTCAGAAAACGAAACAAAAATCCAACTCTGACCGCATCRGATCAGCTCTCCTCTTGTTGAATATAATAGTCGTACAGAGAAACATTTCTACACATTTACACACAAACTGTTCGGGCTGTTTCCTCTTACACAAACATCAGAGGGTATTTGGTTGCAGACAGCCACAGAACACCTTTGGAGCATTGCTAGTAAAAATGACGTTAGTGCAAGTACAACAAAAATCATAGGAAAACAAGAAACAAAAATCAGTTGCAAAGTTAGAGAACACAGACCAAATTAAAAAAAAAAAAACATTCTGTGGAAAGGATGCAAGCTCTACTTATAATTCAGCATTTCTCTGATTTTACTCTTTCACCTGAACATTTACCCACCGTACTGCATTATCTGCAAAACACACAACTTAGGAGTGTGTGGACATAAAAAGGGGAAATGATTTGCTGGTAGAAACATCTCATGGAGTGAATCGTTCAAGCTGCAGGAGAACAAACGATGTTAGATTTGAAGAAAGCAAGTGCTTCTTTTTGGCTCCTGTGATGAGAAGCTGTAACACTAAAAAGGTGATGAACTTATTTACATTCCATTCTTAATGAGGGTTCAAAACGTGCAGCCAATAACCCCGCCCCCCTCGTTGACCACCTGCACTGCGTGGCGTTCAACGAAGGGGTGTGAAACTGAACTTGTAACAGCGATTTAAAACTTTGGCGGTGAGGAATAATATTTGCCTTTTGCTGGGACCAGCCAAACAAGTTTGATTCAAACACTGAAGCAGTGACAGCAAAATATCTCAACGTACAAAATTAGTCATTGTCTGCGAGTCCGCTGAAGAGACCACGACCATCGGCCTCGAAATGACAACATTCAGTATGCTTGGTATTCACAAATACACAGAAGTACTACGACCCCAGCAGCTCAACACAGAAATATGGGTCAAACTGTGTTTTTCTGTTGAAATGTTAAGACTTTGTCACAGTTTGAATGCAACCACGCGTCTTCCATTGTCTGTCCTAGTGGTCTCCATGTATAATCCGTTTGTCATGGCACTAAATGTACAGCAAAGAAACAAAAAAAAAAAAGGGTTTTACCAGTAGGGGGCATGGATACAGAAATAATACTAAAAAAAGTAAACTCAAATACAGTAAACCTGAAAACTCTGTGATAATGTTGGTTTGTAAGATTTCACATTTTATGGATATGATGGAAAACCATTAATAATTTCTGAGATGAGACCAATGAATATCCCCCGCTGAGTGACATAAAAAGAAATAAAAATAAAAAAAGATAGAAAATGTATGAAAAAAGTTGTGCCTATGATAAAAGCTGAACTGGGGTACATTTAGATATCCGCTTCAGATAAATTGTTTCTGTCTTCCTCTCAGAAGGGATCTGGAGGAGGAGAACTGAAATCTGGACAGATGAAACACAAGCAGAGGTTTGGATTACGTGTTGGAGCATGCATGTGTGGAAACAAGTCTTCCTCAGAAGCAGCTCTGCTGGTGAGAGTGTGACGGTGGATCAGCGGAGGACTCCTGGCTTTCCACTGGGCCTGGATACTCGGGCTCAGTGTGGGCCTGTGGGGACGAGTGGGGACAGAGTGGGGGAGGTGGAGCGTCAGATGTGCTGGAAGTGGAGGGGGACACCGAGGAGGGATCACTGGTTTGAAGTGAAACAGAGGAGGAGGAAGATGAAGATGGGGAGGAGGAGGAGGAGGTTCCTGCAGCTGATGAAGCAGAAACATCTTCCTGTTGCTCTGTCACATTCTCTGTAAGAGTCCCATCYTTGTCCTTGTTGTCTGCTGAGGCAGCTTCCTGTCCTGCAGGACGCTGATCGCCTTCAGGGACATCTTGGTTGGACACACTGGTTGGYGATTGGCTCTTGAGTTGAGCGTGGCAAAGAGGACACGTTTCCTGGACGTACAACCATTTCTTCAGACAGCCAGCGTGGAAGAAATGACTGCACGGCGTGATCACAGCACTGTTCATGTCCTGCAAAGAACCAACAGAATTATAAGCCTCAGCTCCTCATCTCTTCAGCATTAACAACACAGGATGCTGCATACCTGGAAACAGATTGCACAGATGTCGTTGTACTGCTCCAGTTGTGTGTTCGTTGCAGTCGGGAGGCTTTTGATCTTGTTCACAGCGTCTCTCCTGAGCAGGAAGCTCTGCCAGCCCAGCTGGGCTCTGAGCCAGACGTTATAGTAAGAGTGGACCAGGATGATGGTGCTGCCCATAACGCTCCACTCCCCAAATACAGTCTCTGATATGCCATAACAGACCACACACACCGCAACCTGGAAGAGTAAGATACAGTGAGTCAGAGACAATACGACTTGTTGAACGTGTGTGTGTGTCTGTAGGGATGTGTACCTTTGACGTTTGAATCGATTCGGTACCAATATCCGGTACCTGGGAATTGATACCAGTACTTAACGGTACCAATTTTCAGTACTTTGTGTGTGTGTAGTTTTTTCAATAGTAAACTTTATTTTTTTTTATTTAACATGTTTCTCAACATATAAAATTAACAAAAATCAAGACAACATCCATCTCTTTGTATTGTAACATCAGTTGTGTAACTTATTTCTTTAAAGTGAAAACTCTTGAAAACAACAAGACTGTTTTGTCTTATTGCACAAATTAAAATCCAGCTTGATGTATTTTTATTGATGTCATTTCCCCGCTAGAAACATTGTGTGATGGAGGTCCATGGAAGGCAAATACATTTAAATCAAATAAACAAAAGAGGATGGAGTTAAAATAAATAAAAAGTATTCAAGCTAAGTTTTGAGCATCCAAAACACGTCCAACACTTGTTGGCTGCTTGACGTGTTCTGACTGTCGGGAAGTGTCTCTGTTGTTTTCCTCTGTCAGTTTCTGTTCAACAGTGGATGAAATAAAGAAAGTGGTGGTACTTTATTTACTTTGAGCAAGCAAAGGTCGTGCTCACAAGATAATTAATCCAGCAGATAATTCAGAGGCGGTGTGTTTGGTGAGTTTTACTCCAGGAGCTGCGAGGCTTTCAAGCTACGTTCAGACTGAGCTCTGTTTACTGAACCAGCTGCTGCTGACGTCATCATGCTTTTGCGTGATGCTGCATTCAGGACAAGCATGGAAAACTCGCCACTCTTACGCCAAACCGGTCGCAATGATGCGTTTAGGTACCGAAACATGGTACCGTTTGGTGTTATGTGAATAGATACTCGGTAGTACTGAAAGAATTCGGTCTGTGCATCAAAAAGTATCGAATATGGTACCCATCCCTATGTGTGTGTGTGTGTGTGTGTGTGTGTGTGTGTGTGTGTGTGTGT
>NW_013952576.1:449181-455775 GCF_001266775.1 Austrofundulus limnaeus | reverse complement strand
GTGTGTGTGTGTGTGTGTGTGTGTGTGTGTGTGTGAGTGAGAGAGAGACATGTACCAGAAACTCCAGCAATCTGTAGGTCCCATTTACACAGTAGATAACTTCATCCATGTTCTCCACCGGAGCTTTACGGAACTCCTCCACCATGAAGAGCACGTAGATCAGGAGAGTACCAAGAACCTGTTGGAGACAGACAAGAGTATGGATTTATTTATAAATGAGCCTCAGAGAACATGGTGTATACATTCTTAAAACGCCTCTCTTATACCAGTTTTAGGACTGATAGTGGAAAGAAAAATCCTGAGTCTGAACTTTTTTTCTAGCTAGCGTTAGCATCCACCTGCACAGCTGTGCCTCAGCACAATAAAATTTCATAAAATAAGAAGAGAAAAATAGAATAAAACAAAAAAGAATAGTAAGTGTCATAATTATATTATAAAAAAACAAATGTGAAGGAGAACTGCCAAAAAAAACTCTCTAGGGGCTTGACAAGCGGTAATCTCCAAAAAAAGAAATAAAAATCACATAAATTAAAAAATCCATACAGTACAAAAAATAAAACACTACTCTATATAAACAGCAAAAATGCTTTCAATAATAAAACCCATAAGAGAAACCAGAACAACTTAAGAGTAACAATCTGATTCTTCACTTAAAAATCTCTTTGGAAACTTCCATGAGATCCTGGAACACTGATCCATGTCTTTGACCCTCTGTATAAAACACTAAACTGTGCTTGAGTTGTGCGACAGTAAGGGGCTCTAATAAGACAATTTCTACGAGTTGAATAATGGTGAAATACGTTATTGAAAAAAAAGTAAGGTTTCCTTTCCCCCCAAAAAAATGATGATAAAAGCTGTGAAGGCATTAAGTGTAAAAAAACTCATGAGGAAGTAAAAGTTGATTATTTTGATGTAAATCTCTCCCAGCCCATTTACTGTCCTCATAGAAAATTTACCAACCTGTCTTCAGAGCAAGTGTACATACCATAACACACTACATGTACACAACCAAAGTGTGAAGTCACAGTTTAATGGTGGCTTTAAAAGTATGAATACATTAGTCTACAACAGAAATGAGCTATAAAAAAATCCACATTTCATTTATCCTATGCATTACCTGCAGCGAGGTCAGGATTGATGAGGAGATGATGATGAGAAGCCAGAAGTCCATGTGGAAGAACTGACAGATCATATAAGACATGTAGGCTGGAAAGATCAGCAGGAAGAGGCAGAGGGACACGGCTCGAAAGTGCTTCCATAAACTCCTACGAGTCAGAAACAGAGAACTCATCTGTATCTGCTTCAGAACCGGTTACTGGGTCAGAACAATGTTTTAGTCAAACAGAACCAAAAGAATGAAACAAAAAGTAAAGAATTCAAGAAAAAAATAAATGTTAAATGTAAATAAATTCTAATTATAATAAATTAATAATAATTTTACATCTAAAAATCATATTTTATTATTTTAATCTATTTTCCTCATTCAGCAACCTATTAAATTTCTGTTATGTTTCATGTAGGAGAAATACACATTTTTTCAGTCAGTATTTAATACAGTTGGCAAAATAAATTGTTAAAATATGTATTATGTGCTTCTGTTTTTTAAGTCAGGAGATTATAAAAAAATCCCTCTTGATTCAAGAGAAAACTCCGGTTTTTTAAAAAATGGCTGCTTATTAATTAATTGTTAATCAATCTTTAAGATAAATCAACTTCAGATTAATTCATTAATCAATAACTTGCGTCCTTAAGGAGTTAACTTAATTTATATCTAATTATATTCATGTAATTAAGCGTTTTAATGATTTGGCCGATTAATCGAAAAAATAACCAACAGATTAATCGATTATTAAAATAATCGTTAGTTGCAGCCCTAATTATTATCAAACTAAAAATCTCTTATAATTACAGACTAAGTTTATTGGAACGATTTTTTTTTCCTCTCAACTCTCAAATGTGTGGTAGATTGGACCTACTTGTCTCTGGAGGCTCCCAGAGCCAGAACTATGGGGTCAGCGATCTCCAGCATGGACTGCAGGATGGAAGCGACGACGATGAAGAGGATGATGGAAAGGAGGAAGGCTCGGTGGATGACCTGCAGCTCTATCAGACCCGTTTGCACAGCAAGGATGAGCAGAGTGATGCCTTCTGTCATCCCTCTGTAGACATGTTAAAAAATGTAATTAAATAATAAACACTCTGACAGACAGCTTTAATTTAAAAAAAAAAAACAAGAACACAAACAAATTGAGCAACCTGTGCATGGTGTTGTCATTCATAAAGGCTCTGTAACCCTGCAGGTAGAACTTGCACAGAGTGAGGACTCCCAGTGCGATGAAGGAGACGGTGAAAACCAAACCCAGCAAAGAGTACGGTGTACTACAACATTCTGCGATACTGAAAGCATGGAGGAGAGAGAAGATTAAACACTGGCTATTGTTTTATTTTGGATTTAACGTGATGCATATTCTGAATTATAGATCACAAATTTACAAAGAACAGGGCGCACCAGGACGTCTCACAGCCTGAACCATGAAGCTATTGTCTCACCTTGTAAGGAAGAGGAAGAGGAGCCTCTCCCTCGAGGTAGGCTGGTCTCTGGTGCTGAAGTAGGTGTAGATCTGCAGAGCAAAGAGCACGAGCCAGAAACACATGAAGAGAACTGGAAGAACCAGCTGGTTCCACAGGGACATGCCTAAAGCGAGCAGACCGTACACCTCTACCACCTGAGAGGAGACAGATACAGAAACAAGAGGAGAGATGCTGTAATAAATGTCAATCACAAAACAATTATTAAATTATTTAAAAAAATCTCTGAACTCGAGGATTACCTGAGCCAGCTCCCTGTAAGCAGTCTTGGCCAGATTATATGGTACCAGTAAGTTAGTAGCCAGGAAGTAAATGACCTCCAGGCCTGTGAAAATCATGGAGAACCTATTGATGAAAACAATCGTCTCCAGCGGGACCAGACAAAGCCTAGCCATCAGGGGGAGGAAATGAGCAGAAAAAAGCCAAATCCTTTTGGTCTGCATCACACAGGAGCACAGCGTGCACACCACCAGCTGACCTGATGCAGGAACAAAGACATGAACACACTGTTATCACAACACTCCTGTGAATTTCTAACATCAAAATCAGATTTGTCGCAATTTTATGAGCATCTGAGACTCAACTTATTTATTAAATCAATTTGTCTCCAAGTGCTGAAGATGTTCAAGTGGGGAAATAGTTCAATTTAATCCTCACCTTCCTCTGAAACAACTATTTTCCTTTCGTAACGCTGCTATTTTTGCTTTATCGGACTTTCTCTGGGCTGAGGAATCAGCACTTTGTGTGATCTATTTATAACACAGGAGACTCCAACCCCCTTCTCTAGTAAGCTGAAACAGGTCTTATAAAGCAAAAACACCGCAACATTTTCCTTTTAAAGGCACAGTGTGTAGGATTTTGTCAATTCTTTCAGCCGAAATTGAGATGATCACTAATGACAATAATAAAAAACATGTCTAATCATTGCAGACAAAGACCTTGTTTTATTATTTTTACCTTATAAAAAGCTGTTTATATCTCCATGGTCGCGGGTCGCCACTACAGGCAGCCGCCATCTYGTCTACGAAGGCTCATGAAGGACAAACTGCGGTGGCGGCGTCAAAAACGGTTTTAGTTGTAATACTATAAATGTAATATTTGTTGTCTGTCATTGTAGCTGGGATAATTTTACTTATTAAAGCTCATAATCTTACCACCTGAAACATCACTAGCCCTGAAGCTGCTGGTAGACATCGTGGTTGGAATTATCAAAGGTTTTTGACACCTGAGAGACACCGTAGCAACTCCTTTGCGTTTGGAAGCGGGGGGTGGGGGTGGGGGGAGGACCAGGGAGGATGATTCAACCACTCAACCTATAGATGTCGCTGAAAACAATAAATCCTACACAYTGTGCCTTTAAACCATCCTATTTTAATTTGGTCTTTAGCTGGATTTATTCAAAGAGTAAGCAGCTGATGTATAGTCATAAAAATAATTGTAAACGGATTAATTATGGTGTTGCAAAGACAGTTTTAATATAATTTACTATCATAGWACTGAAAAAACACATATAACTTATTTCCCCATATTATTATTTTCTAACCAGCAAGGGAAATAGAGCTCAAATGATTAAAGAGTGAATAAGAATGTGATGAGTGTCATCCTGCCTGTGGCAGCCTGTGATCACACTACACACATTGTGCACATGTGACTCCTTATATTCATATACCTATGAGTGCAGTGGTGAATCTGTTCATAGAGAGAGGCTCCAGGTAGACCGGTCCTTCATAGCCTGAATCCAGTTCACTGCGAACATAATCTCTGGAAAAAAAGAGGTCATAAAGCTGAGCACAATGAGCTCTTACATAACCYCAATACACAGTAAAACAATCCCCAACATGTTCAGCTCTTCTTTACATTAYACTATATTGTAGCTCTCAGTGTGTRCACAATAAGACTCAAACAGTGGGATTATTTACGCTTTTATACGACCAAGGGGATATAAATGTGTTTGTACCTTGAGACTTGATGACCAGCAAACAGCAGCAGGGCCGTGAGAACATACAGGTAGAGTTTAACCAGGTGCTGACGAGGCAGGGTCAGAAGCACCAGGCTCAGGATGTAGCCTGCCAACAAGTCACATATGAAGTTTGASCTAAAATTACCTGCACTTTAAAAGCATCACTGCTATTTCCTGTTTGTAGCTCTTACTCTATTTTTGGTCATAAACTAATACGAATGTGAACGTGTGAGAGGTGTCGATACGAGATACGTCTTTGGTCTTTAGTGTGACTATTTCATTTTAACGTAAACAAAACCACACAAGTCTGTAACACAAATAGCCTCGTCATATATTGTTCTAAAAACTCTTCATTGTACAACAGGTGCACTAGTTTTACTCCTCGTTTCCTCTTTAACTACCCACACAGTTTATCAGCACATTGGCTCAATAACAAAGTAACACTGAGGTAAAGAAACAATAACTCAGTTTTTATTGTTTCTCTTTCCACATGGTTGAATAAAGCTTAGCAATAAAATTTTACAATTTAAAGTGACTTTATGGTTGCGTGAATCACTTGCCTTGTTTTATGTTTTCACTGTCAGGTTTGCATCAAGCAACATACCTATAATATAATCATGTTTAAGACAAAACTGAGAGCCAATCACTCATGATTCAATCAACTTAAAAAGCTGTTTAAAGCTATGCCTGACTAGTGGAAACCTTCCCATTTCCTTTTACTACACAAAATATGTCCAGAAAGAAAAAAATAAATTAAAAAAAGCAACTGGACACGTCATCTCTAAATTTTAATAATGTTTTCTTCAAAGGAATAAAAAACTATGTTGATCAAATAATAGAATTAAATTCAAAATCCTTCGTATTTTTTTTTCTTTACAAGAAAACATTCTAGCAGGTGGAAGAACAGTGTTTTTTGTTTTTTTTTTGGTTGTTTTGACCACTAAGACCCTGGCTCAAGCCCTAAATGACTTGTATCACAGTAGCATCACTCAGCTGGTTCCTACTACAGATTTAAATACATTAATATTTGGGGAGGAGCTACAAAGACCAACTAGACTACCAAAAACCTAAACAATAAAAGAGCAAATTATAGAAAAACAATTGAGCCAACCCAGCATCTAGACTGCTTAAGAAGAATAAAAATAAAAATAAAGCTTCAGCGCTGACGTGAATTCAAAGCAGCAGTTTAACAAGCTCACACAAGCTCCCTGTTACTCATCTTCCTGATTTTTAATGTTTAATTATCAGTTTGTTTAATGTTTATTATCATCCATTCAGTGATGAGAACTGRCACTGCTCAGAGAATCAGGGACAGCTTTTTTATTCATACATGACGCTTTAATGATTAGAATGTGGTGCAAAAAATGGACAAAATATTTTAAGGTTTAAGATACCAACTAGAATAGAGGAAAAATAATATTTTACTGTAAAACACTGAGTGCATGTGTGTGTGGGCTTGAGGGAGGCGACAGACACTGACCTACGTAGTGTAAGTAGAGAGCCAGATATTTGTACTGAAACAGAGGGTTGTTGGAAAGGCTGGAGCGCTGGATCTTCTGGAAGAAAGAGCTTACATCCCAGCGGTACAGGACATCCAGCAGCATGATGCTGGGAACACGCAGACCCACGTTGAGCACCGCCTCTACACGGTCCTTCACTGCCATGGCCTCAGGTTAACCGCTGACCAGCAGGCAGAACTGACCACTAAGACGGGATGTTGACAGTGGGTTCTCTGTGGAGAAAAGAAAAAGATCAGACATTTATTACAAAAGATCAAGCCAGGAAATAATAATACGTATGAAAGTCATGTAACATCAAAAGAGAGGGATTAATGCACGTCACAGAAAACCAACAAAACAAAGTTATCACTGCTGCAGAAAAGCAGAAATACAGGATCTCTGCAAGCATAAAAACTAGCATTGAATGTTGTTTGTAGTGTTTTAATCTTTATCAGCATTTTTTACCAGTGAAGCCTTTTCTGTATTTTTGGTCCATGTTTTGGAAACTAAATTTTACAACTATGCACAAAAGTGTAACTTGTAAAT
>NW_013952576.1:439859-449121 GCF_001266775.1 Austrofundulus limnaeus | reverse complement strand
GAATCTATGTGTTTGAAAGAGATTTACCACGAGTACAGTAGCTATATGAACAATTAACTAGTGCAGGTTGTAAACAGTGCATGCATCCAGTCATAAAGCCACCAGTTGTGTTTTTCTCTTATCAGCATTTTTAACTATCAATTAGATTTAATTTTCTTGTTGTTTTTTTTGTGATTTGATCATTCTGGAGTTAATCAGCAAGGTTTTTCAAGAAGGAATTTATTTGACAGGTAATAATTAAGGCATAAGTTACTATACAGATATATAGAAAACAAATATTAGTTATGAAATTGAGTTTATGTAACATATGTATAAAACTACTTGGCCAGTAAACTCAAAACATGAAACACAAGTAAGCACAAAAAAAGAAAAAAAAATACTGTCTGACATGCAGTGCATCTCATCACATTTTAAAGACATCCACTTTCTGAAGAATACACTATACTGTAAAATTTAGTACATTCAGCCATTTTGAAAAAGGAGAACTTCTAACTTCTTTCATTTAATGCATTCATGAGACATTTAACTTTTCTAAGAAGCTGAATGTTCCTTMTTTATTCCACTCTTACACACAGCATTGCTTTGCATTGGCAAATATAATCAGTCAATAATCAGTTTATGTGCAAATGTCTTTATGGCCTTTAGGTTTCTTCCTCCCACATTCAAACTAACAGAGCAAAACACGTGATCACGACATAAGCAATGTATACTTTGTGTAGAAACAGCTCCAGTTGTTTTTGATTAGTCTGATATGACTGAAAAAAATAAAATAAAATAAAATAAATTTTAGCCATTACATACGACGGTGCTAATGACTCTACTATTTTGCTAATACTCAGAAATTACTACAAAGTTTTGTTTAACCTATGTTTTTTACCATACAGATTTGTAATTTCTTTTGTTGTTGTAAGCTACAACAGTAAATCAGGCCGACCTTTTCAAGCTCCCCTAGAGTTTTGATAAATTAAAACAATCTCTTAATCACTTGCATAAGTAAAGCACAAACACCTAATGGAATTACAGTCACGATTTCATTTAACCTAACCATCAAAAATGATTAAAAGTGTCTCATAATAATTTTCTGTTTTCCTAAGACAACATATTTTCTTGCTTTGATTAGGTGATTCTGCTCCCATGAGTCTGCCCTAAACCATTCAAAACAAAGAGACTTAAGGACCTAAACCAAACGGTCCTACTTTAATCAACAGCATTATTCTATGATTTAAAATACATCTCAATTCTCTTTTAAATTAACAGAAATTTTGTGATTTTTTTTCCCCACCAACCTCTAAGTTTGTTGTTATCCTGGAGCTGTGGGACAGGATCCTAAGAACTTACATAACTGAATTCAGTGGCCAGAGACTGCTTTGGAAATCCTACATTATGTAACATACAGTCAACTACTGCGTGTTTATTTGTCTAAATCCATCCATGACAACATTTGGACTTAAACAGGTTTCACTGCAAGAAATATCAAAGTTGGTTTTAAGGCCACGCATATAAAAATAAAGCAATTTCTGTCTTATTTTAGTCACATAAACAAACCAGCAGGGAATCACAACGCTCATTTAGCTATAAACTAAAACAATAATCATTTTTCTATCATAGGTCATTCATTTGGCCAACTGACACATGTATTCTAATTTCTAACAATCTGAAAACTAATAAATCAATATTTTAACTAAGTTAAATTTAAAAAATGATCAAAAGAAAGTTAACCATTTAGAAGTAAACTGTGCCAAAATGTAGTGACAGTACTTTGGCTTGAATGAAGTACTTAAAAATTCAGGCTAAGCAGATCATTTTCATCCAAATAAAATATGAAAACTACAAAAATGGCTTTTGTGCTTTAATATGATGGTTCATTCTAAAAGTGCTGCTGAACAAGGTTTGGATATGGTCTTTTTTTTATTATGAGTTGCAAAAACAACAACTACTAAACTAAACTAAACAAGAGCTTATACATAACAGGACAGGTCACATTTTGAATAGTTATAATACAAAAATCTAGACTACAAAACACTATTTAATATAAGAATTTGTCATTTAGGTGCCAACATGTTTGGTCAATCCAATTGAAACAAATAAGAAAATATTCAAACACAGAAGCTAAATAGATTTCATGTAGCTATGCTTCTTCTTCTTTTTTATTTTTAATGTAAATCTGCACTGAAAATGAACGAGTGAGTGCTGCATCGACTCCTGTACGTGCCATGAACTCTAGTAACCCCTCCGTCTCGACAGGGGAAAAAAATCTCTAAGCTGCGCTGCAAGATAGAAAGCAACACTTTGCTAAGTAGATTAGTACGCACGTTTCCGTATTGTGTAGCAGGGACAAAACAAATGTACACCCTCGACTAGCCAATACGCAACCACAAAATAAAGGCCACGTTATGCACGCAAACGGGACTGAAATAAACAGAAGTGACAGTGAGAGTACGTGCTTTGTGGAGGTGATGAGCTGCATTGAGCAGGCGCTGGCGCAGTGGCAACAATTAAGCTAACGTGTAGCATTGGTGCCATTTAGCTAAATTACTAACATGAACATGMATGTATCGGTCCACAAACATTTACATAAAAGTTCGTGCATATTGAACTGTTTGTTATTTAGAGCAAAAATGATTAAATCCAATTGTGGGGGGAAGGGGGGGCAACACCAAAGCGAAACTAACAAGCAGATAGCGGCTAGTTGTTGTTGCGCTAAGTGAAGATTTAAAGCGTATAAAAGAGGACTTACTTTTTAGGGACGATGTTCGTAACTTTGARAAAGAGTTTCCGGGTGCCTGTTTGGTCGCGTATCGACCATTKTAGCTCGGCACCGCCCGAGATAACGGTCCTCCAGATGGGTGTGCTTCACAGCAAAAAGACGCGACCCATCCTGGCAGCCATTAACCGGAGCACTGGAGGATGTTCTGCGCATGCGCACTGGAGTCTGTCCCATTAAATCCGCCAGTCGCACAATTTTAATACAAAAAAGTAATAAAAATATTGTTTGATGTATATAAATATTTTTTTTTCAAGGAAAGGAATTTGTCAATGAATTTATTGACTGATAATACAGATATAAATCACAAAACTAAAATGGACAATTTCTAGCCCCCCAAAAATTAAAAATAAAATAGTGACCAAAATCAACAAGAGTTTCACGAAAAAAAAATCAATAAATAATAATAATAATAGTGTACAATTTTTTCAAATATGTTAAATATGTTAAACTATCAAGTTAATTACATTGTGTTTTGCTACTTTTATTAGTACAAAAGGATTTACTTTTTATGCAAATGCTATTTTTGCTTCTATAATAAACAAATTCATGAAGTAAACAAAACCTGTCTCTTCAGTCTCGTGCTGAGTAGTGGTCGCTATGGTAACTAAGCTTTTCTACGTCACATCCGGTAATGTTCGGGACGCCCGGAAGTGTCATGTTTGCGCTTGTCTATTAATGAAACTGAAGCTCCAAGTTCACTCATTCACTTACCCTTTCAGCGACATTTTGWTGCATTTGTTAAGCACTCAGTGTTAGCTTGTTCTGACAGGTAGGAACACACRAACTCTGGCTTGTATCAGTGAATATTAGCAAGTTGTCCCGGCGTGTTTTTACCGCCGCTAGGTGCAGTTAGCCATCACAGGCTAAAAGTAATCGAGGACAGTTAAAGTGTTCGCTCTGATTAAGTGTCTTTTGACTTTAAATACTCAGATAAACAACAGAGATGCGGCGTTTTGTTGTTGCTTTCCGTGTATTAATTGATTTAAGCTTTTCCTAACCACAGTCCCACTCCCATGCTTCCTCTTTCTGTTTACAGGGTTTGCATGTTTGACACAGCTCCAGGTTGAGGCGTGCTATTGTTGGCGTAAAGGTGAAGGTTTATGCTGCAGCCGCGTGTATGTGCGTGAAAAGCTCGTGTAAGCCATGTCGGTGTCAGTGATCATAAAGTGGGGAGGGCAGGAGTTCTCCATCAGTTCTCTGTCCGAGGAGGACACAGTGATGGACCTGAAACAGTCCATCAAGACTTTGACAGGGGTGTTGCCAGAGAGGCAGAAACTTCTTGGGCTGAAGATCAAAGGTAGGAGGGCGCTGCTATAAAATTAGAGGACACAATATTGATGCTTCATCTTATTTATGTGTGAGAATTAATGAAGGCTAAACAAATCCGTAACTGTGTTAATTTCTGATGATGCTGTATCGTTTTCTTGGCAATCATTCTGCCTTTGTTGTTTTGTTTCCTCCTTCAGGGAAACCTGCAGAGGATGAGGTGAAGCTGGGTTCTTTGAAACTGAAACCTAACACCAAAATTATGATGATGGGCACCAGAGAGGAAAGCTTGGTAGGTGGAAGGGAGAGAGCGGGGACGTTACTGTTACTGTCTCTATTGGTTAGAKATGAACAGGATGAGCAATGATTTCCCACATTTTGAAACAAATCACTGATCCTGGTTACTAGGTCATAAATTCATTTCTGTGAGTTGTGTAGTCTTCCATGATTGTTAAATGTGCTGATTTGTTCTGTAAAGGAAGATGTTTTGGCCCCTCCGCCAGAGAATGATGACGTCATCAATGATTTTGACATTGAGGAAGAGGTCATAGAGGTGGAGAACAGGTTAGATATTTTAATGTATATTTGATTAAAGAGTATTGGGAGGATCTGAGAAAATGTTACAATGTAAATTTGTATGTTTATGTCAATTTTTTTTCCTTTTTCTTTAGAGAGGAGAACTTGGCTAAAATAGCCAGAAGAGTAAAAGAATATAAAGTGGAGGAACTGAACCCTCCTAGAGAAGGCAAAAAACTCCTGGTGTTAGATGTGGACTACACACTGTTTGGTGAGTAAAGAAGAGTCTGACAGAGACGCTGCTCATTATCTCACTGCTGTGCTTTTACTTATAGATTCAGTGTTTTTCTGTCTGTAAAGGTTCACAAACTGTTTTGCCAAACAGAAATCCATCTCTACATTTCATCTTATCTGTGTTCTGTTTAATCTTGGACACTTTGAATCAATCCTGTGTGTTTTCAGACCACAAGTCATGTGCAGAAACGGGTCAGGAGCTGATGAGGCCATACCTTCATGAGTTTCTGACATCAGCCTATGAGGACTATGATATTGTCATATGGTGTACGTATCTGCTCGGCTCTTCTATTGGTTGGAATGAATATTGGAGGAAAGAAAACAAGGTTAACTCTGATTTTARTGTTTAATTCATTATCTGATCATTCAGGCCAAAATGACCATCTGAAATTAATCACCTGAAGGAACAAATGGTCTTCGTAGAAAAAATAAGTGCAACAAACTTGAGTTATTTTTTATTTTTTTCCCTGTTTTCCTGTAGCTGCAACAAGTATGAAATGGATAGAAGCTAAGATGAAAGTAAGTATTCCTGTTCGTTTTTGTTTGCAGAAAGACCAGCAGATTTCAAACTATTTTATTTTTTAATTTGTCAAATTACAAATGAGAATAAGTTTTTTTTTTTCAATCTTTCATCAGTCATCTTTTTGAAAGTCACTTCTTGTACTAGAAGTAAAGGAGTAGTTGTAGTAGTAGTTGTTTCTTGTACAATTCCAATTCAATTCAAAAATACTTTATTGACCCCAGAGGGAAATTAATATAAAAGAAACTCAAGTACAAGAAACAAAAGATGGAAATAAATCAAAATAAACTTTTAGTTAAATTTCTGCATAATGCTTTTATTCTAAATTACAAATCTTATTTTCTTTCATATTTTGCCTCAGCTACCCTCTTGCAGTTTCCTGTGCTGTACCATTGTTTGGCCACAAGGTGGCAGTGTTACACCACTTATATTAACCCAGCTGTTTGTGTCCATGCAGGAGCTCGGAGTGACAGATAACCCAAACTACAAGATTACATTCATGTTGGACAGCGGAGCCATGATCACAGTACACACCCCAAAACGAGGGGTGGTCGAGGTGTGTCCCCACAAAATGTTTCATGTATTACACCAGGGTAACATAAAAAGGATGTTGGATTATTTTTTTACTATCTTTTGTTGAGCTTTATATTGTGCCCTTAGTTGCACTTAATGACCTTTTTTACAGTTTAAACTAATTTATAAGATGCAGAGATTTTCATAAATACAGTAGTAATAAATTCTCTAACTAGAGAAATTGCATTTCCTGTGAAAATGCTAGTGTGAATGCTTCTTGCTGAAGACGTAAGCTGAACACTGCTGAAATCGAGCGGAACATTTTTAATAGCAAAAGTGTTATTGCAAGTTCAAATTTTAATAGTTGAAAGAAGCAAAAATGCCTAACTTTGCAGAAAAGAAGCAAAAAATATAGTTGAAAAAGCAGAAAACAGCTAAAAGCTAAAATAGCTAAAAAGAACAGAAAACATCTGTAAGAAGCATAAATATCAAATTCGCAGAAAAAAAGCTCAAACAGTAGAAAAAAGCAAAAAGAATAGCAAAAGGAAGCAGATCTATAATTAAAAGCTAAAATTAAGCATAAAATAAGCTAACTGTAGCATCCACAATTTGTAATTAGCACCCAAATAATGAAAAAAAAGTGAAATTAGCAGAAAAAAATGCAAAAATGTAAAAAAAAAAAAGTGTCAATTTGTAGTTAAATAACTAAAACAGCCAAATCTTTTAGTAAAATACTTCAAAAGTAGCTGGAAATGCTGTAATTAGCATAATGAAGCATAATGAGCTTAAGGTTGCAGAACTTAGCAGAGAAACRTTATATTAGCTAGAAAAACTGTGTATTTAGTTTAAAAAAGCTAACTTTAGCTAATAACAGCTAAAGTTGCAGCAAATAAATGCAAATAGCAGAATGCACCTGTAAGGAGCAGAATTAGCACAAATTAGCAAAAAAAAAAAAAAAGCACACAGGTAGAAAAAAGCTGAATTTTAGCTGAAATAGCAGAAAATAGCAAAAACGTAGCAAAAGATTCAGACAGGGAAATTAAAAAGAGCAGTATCAGACCAAAAGGTGTAAGGATCTGTAAAGATTTAGAAACATTTCAAAGGATTTTAAGGATGTTGAAAAAAGCTCCATTCATTTTCAATGGCAAAATAGTGGCTAAAAAAGTGAAATAGCTGAAAAAGTAAAAATAGCTGAAATACCAAAAGTCATAGCAGGATTGTCATAAATGAGCTGAACTTTTTCATACATGATTTGTTGAAATAGAACAAAAATTGTGGAACGAGTTAGAGTCCAAAAAACCTACGGAAGAAAAAATGATCTCAGTAGTGTGAATGCTATGAAGCATTCACACAGTTAGGATATTAGTGAATCMAGTGTTGATGCTAAAGACAGCTGCAGGAAAAGCATGTTCCCTTTTGGTGTTTTTGATTTGTGAGGTGATGACAGTGATTTTCTGTGTTTTGATGGCGTGCACATCTACAGGTGAAGCCGTTAGGTGTTGTATGGGGGAAGTATGAAACGTTCTACAACAGGAAGAACACCATCATGTTCGATGACATAGGGCGAAACTTCCTCATGAATCCACAGAATGGGTTAAAGGTAGCGTGGCACTTTTCCTTATTTTGCTGTCTTTGTGTTTTAATTTTCTACTGAAACTCACCTCGCGTAAACGTGCTCTAGATCCGACCTTTCATGAAGGCTCATCTCAACAGAGAGAGGGACCGAGAGCTCCATAAACTGGCTCAGTACCTGAAAGAGATCGCCAAGCTCGAGGACTTCAGTGGACTCAACCACAAACACTGGGAGAGGTAGGCGCCCAGATAAAATAATGAACGCTTGCAGGAACTGTCAGCTTTTTCCACGTTGCAATTAAAGCACCGAAAAGTGAATCAAAAACTACAAATTTACTAAAAAAATCCCAATTCTGTTTGCTCATTTGTGTGTTTTTGCAGATATTTATCCAAGAGGCTGCACCACTGAGGAAGGACGCCACTATCTACAAACTCCTGGGCTAAATGTAACCCCTCCTTTTTGTTCTCACCAACACACGTGTTTATCACAAGTTTATCTTTCTAAAATCACTACCAAAGCTCTAAACCTCAGAACTGACGTAAAATTCATAATTTAACATTTACATGTGCTCTATTTAATCCAAAACATTTTTTTCTATCTGTTTACATTTAATACCCTGACAGTGGCAAATACTACAAATGCGAAGCGTACATAAAATACATCTGCTCTCAAACTTGAATCCACCAGCTTCATGGTGGTCAGTCTCATGTCTAACATCGAAGTACATGTGATGCTTTACATCTGCTTTGTCTTCCAAATGGCCAGCAGCTCTGCCAGAAAACAGTTCAGTGAACTTTATTAAAAATTCAACACGTTCTTGTGAAACTGTCGAGCGCCTTTCGATACCGAGAAAGACTAAATCGAATTGCTACCTGGTTAAGGTCAGTAAGTGATGTCTTCCTCCTCTGGATGAAGCTGAAAGCATCAGGTTACAAAAATAAACTGTGTAAACTGACAAAGAATTACATAAAAAAAATCTAAAAGATACTGTTCTTAAAGCAGTAATTGAAATGGGGGTTATGTGGAGAACGGTTAATATCTTACCTGCTGTAGATTATTCTTTAATCAACAGCTGTTTTATATTATATGGTTATTTTTGAAGAATTTCTGAATAATGAAACACAAATGGCAGGAACTCTTTCTTTGTAGCCCAGGGCAGTGCCTGCAAGAAAATCACAATATTTCAAAAAGATACGGAGGCCCAAATTATCAGAATAAAAGGGGAACTTTGATTTTGACCCTGCACGGACTATTTGTTTGCTAATGAATCTTGTCAGAATTAAACTTTTATTTCTCTAAACCGACATTAGCTCAGAGAGCGTTTTACAATGGGTAAGATAATAAGCATCGCACAAAAAGTAAGGAAATATGTGTTTGGTTGATTATTTCTTTGTTACAACAATGCTTCTTGGTAATAAATCTTATTACTGCCAATCAGGTGCACCTGATTGGCAGCACCTGGGGGCACCAGCAGCTCTAAACAAGATTCAAGAACAGTAAAATTATGTTAAAAGGAAAAGCTGCTGTAATTTGAAGGGACTAGAAATGTTTGTTAAAACAAAAATCCAAACAAATTTGAAGGACAGATGCACTTCAGTCAAAGGTATAAGACCATGGAATAATCTGGAAAATTATTATAAAATTATTGGATCAATCACTTTGTTTAAAAATAAGATGAAACGGAAAGTGTTGAAGAAATATGAAATTGTTTAGTCTGTATTTGTAAGAGTTACTGTTTTAGGAGTGAACTCTTTTTGTTTTGTTTTATTATTTGTTTTTTTTTTAAATAGGTGCAGATATAAGATTTTTTTGT
>NW_013952576.1:436780-438899 GCF_001266775.1 Austrofundulus limnaeus | reverse complement strand
TCTTTGGATGTACATGAAGTGCCAATTTTCATTATTTAGCTTACTTTCTTGTTTAAAAATATCCCACTAACATTTTATTGTTTTTTTAAATGCTTTTATTTTTATTATGGAATATTAAAATGTATAAAAAGACAAAACTTTTAAAGTTAGTTACAAATAAGTTAAGACAACTTGAGAAAACCTATTCATTTTAGTCATTTACAAAACCTAAATGACTGAACAGTGGAAGCTTAATAAATACTGTACTTGTATACTCCTGCTTCTCTTTGAACAAAACATTAAAAAATGTGGAAACTTAAAAGAAAAGAAAAAAACATCACATGTAAAGGAACGGGAGTCCTTTCGTTCTCTCAGGACAACTGAGCAGAAACAGAAATTAGCAACCATTCATGTTATTTTTGTTCACTCTGCAAAAAAACAACAAAATACATGATTATTGTGTTATTCAGGAAAATAATACCAATCAGAACTTCTGAAGTAAAATACTTACACACACTGACTCCAGTGGCTCCATGGCCCCAGGGTGTACTTGTCCTGAGCTCGCACACAGAAAATGTACTTCTTGGACTTGATATTGACCACGTATTTTGTCTCTTCGGTCATGTTACTCTGCAAAAGATAAATTTGTTTAGGACAGAGAAATCGAGCTAAAAAAACTAAAGCCAGCTTTTGCCGTCAGACTTCTCCTCACCATTATGAGCCTCTCACTGTCACAGAAGTGTCCATGGTGGACAAGCTTGACCTGGAATTGGAGGCCAAAGTAGGTGCAGGGCTTCTCCCAGGAGTCAGGATAGTCCCAGCTGAACACTTGGCCATCCCCGACATGTARGTTAGGGAGTCTGGCTGGTCTCACTAGATTCAAAACAGAAGTTGACAATTAGCATTGGTCCATGAGAACAGATCATGTCGACAAAAGCAACAATATCTGCATCAATTAAAAATATACAACATTTGATTGAAACGTACCGATCTCTCTCAGGTAGAAGGACTTGGTGTAGGCCTCCAGGCGGGAGTAGCTGTGTATGTAAACCGTCAGAGAGATGGGATATCGTTCCTCTTTGTAAGGGCAGTTATCTTCCTGACAGTGAACTCCAGCTCCATCAGCATCCAGCTGACAGGTGATGTTKTCCATATGACTGCAATCAAGACAAACTGGTTGGTCAAATTCTATCTGGAACAGGAAGTCAGCCTCATAAAGACACACAATGTTTTTGCCAGTATGTGTTTGTGAGGGTGTGTCATTAGTAAATATTTGTTGAATCACTGCACAAATTGTGTGTCGTAATAGCTGTTAGTCATTCACAACACAAACTCCAAACACTGACAGATTGTGTGAGATCAAGACGTGTCAAATAAAGTACGAATACTTTACTTCAGTAGAAGTTTTGGTTATTTATACTTTACTTTTGTACTAATACCTTTTTTCCATTCCATTACTTTTACCTTTAAACTTTAAGTAGTTTTCAAAAAGAAAAAATAAGTAGGTCCTCTGGATGGGTTCTCCTTTAGTGAAACGTTTCGTCTCTCCTCCAAGAGACTTYGTCAGTCTGATGAGTTTCAGGTGAAATCAGTCTTATAAGCACTGCCTCCACGTGGACAAACAGGTTAGTCACATGCAAAAGAGGGCCATCGACTAACAACAGGCTTGATTAGTTCTATTGTTCATAGAGGGTCATGTGCCCCATCACCTGACCCGTGTTGTGTTATGTGAATGTAGTGAATGCAAGCGGGGGTTCAACTTCCCCTTGTTTTTATCCCTCTTTCCCTCTTTGTGTTGGTATCGTGTTGGAGTAAAGGAAGCCATCTTTGTGAAGAAAAACCGTCCACCATTAAATAGAGGTGGAGGCCTTCGTGTCCAGTTGTCCTCCTCCTACAATGCTGTTATTGCAAGTATGACTCCGCCCCCTGTGAGCAAAAGGTGTGAATCAGGGCCCCAATGATACCAACACAAAGAGGGAAAGAGGGACAAAAACACGGGGACGTTGAACCCCGCCTACATTCACTACATACACATAACAAAACACCTAAGAACCACAGCATCCAAAACAATAAGTCAGGTGATGGGGCACATGACCCTCTATGAACAATAGATCTAATCAAGGCACGCACGACCTAATGT
>NW_013952576.1:434663-436701 GCF_001266775.1 Austrofundulus limnaeus | reverse complement strand
CATCCAGAGGACCTACTGATTTTTTCTTTTTGATTTTTTCTACCTGGATTACTGAGATGCATCAGGACTTTAAGTAGTTTTAACCAGCACACTCAAAAAAACCATGTAGTGGATTTAAAAAATGTAACAAATTTACTTAACATTTACTTTAAATTTAAAATAAAGGTTACCTTTACTCAATTCAGTTGAGTGGAACCATGATTTTTTTAAAATTAAATCCACCACGAGTTGATGCTCCTACTTCCAAAAACGTATTTTTAAACCCTAGTATCTCTACTTCATTGAGTAATGTATGTAAATACTGTCTCTGAAGATACATCAAAATATTACACTCACATTATTTCAAGGTTTGACTATTATTTCTCAACATAAGAGGCTCTTATAAACTCTGGCAGGTCAGGTACTTGGTGAAATGCATTTTTTTAAAAGAACGCTGGACTTTTAATTAAAATCTGGGTTCTTACCRGTTTGCCTTCACCAGGAGCACAGCTGCATGGGATCGGTGCTGCGTTCTGGTCCAGGTGCAGTGAAAGGAACCTTTGTAGTTTGGCGCCGAGCAGTGGATGTGACCTGAAGGAATTGAAACTTGGTCAGTTTCCTCTTAGTGATATGTAGTTTTGGTTGAGGGAGTCGAAGCAGTTTGTTTTAAAGTTCACATGATGTCAAAGTGAATAAAATGAACCTTAAGAAAAGAAATGTTCTTAATCTTTATATGATTTACTTTTTTTAAAATTATTCTGTTTATTTTAGCAAAACATGGTGGCAATATACAGTATATACACTATAAATCAGTGTCAGCTTTAACAAGGTTTGTTTGTGCAACATGTTTTTATTGGTTTCCTTATATTCATTTAATATCCTCCTATTTTYGTATTTTTCTTGATACCAACCCACTGTTGTCAGATTTTGAACAACAGCCTTCTTTCTATTGCTGTCTTTTTTATTATCCAATATCTCTTTCCTTCCATCATTCTTATCTCAGCTATTCACTGACATCTATCCCATGTCTGTTCATATAAAAGCCTCCTGCCTGAGTAAATAAAAACTAAATCTGCATCTCTGTTTGCCTTCCTTTGTTTACCTCTCTCGTCTCATCCTAAATCCTCGTTAAACATCCTCTCCATCATTCTTATCTCACCTTCTTCAGGGGATTTCTCCTCCAGAATGACAGTCCTGTTGTCTGGATCCAGCTGGACTAGGATCACAGTGTGGTTGAGGTAGTCTCCGTTCGGGCTGAGGTGGCATGTGTAGTTTCCTCCGTTCATCTCTTTGACCCAAACTGAGATCTGGTTCCCCTGCAGAGGCGGTTGAAGCTCCTCACCTGAGACAAATGTATTAACTTAGCTGCTAATCTTTATTAGAAGGTGATTTTTTTAAAATAGTGTTTTGCATATGCTGAGCGTACAGGTGCAGGTATTATTAAAAACAGGTGCGTGCAAGCAGCAGCAGAAAGGGACAGGTTTATTACCATTTTTCTTCCAAAACACAGGCTGGTTCTCATAAGCTTCTCCACAGGTCAGATGGACTTTTATCATGTTGCCAAAACCATTTGGCACCTTCAGGACCACAACTGACGACACATGAAAAAACAAATCAAACAAAACAGAATTAGATAAATAGGGAGAGAGAAAAAAGTCAATGTTGAAATTATTGACTAAAATAAAGATGCTAACCATGATCCATCAGTGTCTCTAAGTCACTGTCTGAGCTGGCAAAGCAGAGACCAGAACACAGGATCACCAAGAACAACGAATACATCTGAAATAAATGACAAAAAGTTGCACAGATTACACGTCAAGTGTGTTTAAATGAATCCATGCATATGCTTTAAACCTGATCAAAAATGCAAATACTCAAAGGCACATTAAGACAAAACCACTTGTTTTGTGGAGTCTGGGATATTTAAGCACTGAAATAAACTTTAAGAAGTATATTAACTATTTATTCATTTAATTTAAAAATAAAACTAATTCACATACAAAAAATACATATAGAATAAAATGAAAGGTATAGTAAAAAGAAAAAAATATATATATAG
>NW_013952576.1:420153-433393 GCF_001266775.1 Austrofundulus limnaeus | reverse complement strand
ATATATACACGTACGTATACATGTGTATATATAGAGAAAACAAACTTGTAAAAAGATGCATACTACACACACACACACGTGAATATATTTCTTTCTTTCTTTCTTTTTTGCCAATTTGTTTTCTTTTCTGAAATCTGGACCTTTTTGCTCAGCATCTCATGCAGTCGTGAGGGAGCTGACAAAAGATGATAAACAAAGAAGCAGTTTATGTTGTTCCAGTGTTCACGAGAAGCTCGGTGCATCACTGCTCAACCACACTCACTACCAAGGAGGAAGTGAGGACAAAGTGAAGGAAACATGGAACTGAAAAAGACAAGTGAGATGCACATGAGGAAAATTAATCAAGCGTCCTGTCATGGTCATGAGACTTCTTTAGAATGAGAACAAGAACCTGTCTGGGTTTACAGTTCCACAAAAACACTCCTTTGATGAAATAAAAGATCCTTTTTTTAAGAGAACAATAACACACAGAGACTACAGAGGGTAGTTTGGAAAGCCTGTAATTACTTACTGAAAAGGAAAAATTCTAACTAGAATATTTGGAAAATTACCTGTACTGATCTATGCAGGAGTTTTCATTATTCTGTTTTTTTAATCCTCCACCACCACCAACATTTAGTCAGGCCATTAGAGTTTATTTTTACTTTTGCTAATGAGAACATTTGCTATATTTACACTGTCTTTAACTCTGGTAGTTTTTTTTCTGCTTGTGAAAAAAGGTAACAGATGAGTATGACTGAAGCAGAGAGCACATTGTGGTTTTGAATTAACCACTGAACTTATTCTCACTTTCCCTTAATACGCTGCTCTGAAAGGAAATACCGTGCCACTGCTCCTCTTCACACATAAATACAACTCTTACATTAATCAAAAATAAAAAATCTAAACCTTGATTTTCACTGTGTTCAAATGAAAGTAAAAACTTTTTTTTCTGAATGAAATCAAAACATTTTGTTTTAAACTCTTGTGAGAACTACACGTTTTAAACCACATCCACTCTTCTGCCTTAAGCTTAATAATGGTGTAACCTTTTACATACAAATAAAGTTGTTAATTAACTCTCCTACTTCCTCTACATTTGAGAACTGGGTTACCCAACAGGCTGAAGTTCCATTCATGTTACATCACCAGAGGAGTGACGTTTGTTAAGCAGATACCAGCAGACAATCACTTGTTTTCTCCAAGTGTTTTTGCATAACAGTGGTTTTTTCCAACAAAGTTCCCATATTCTACCTGTGTAGAGTGAGTCGACTTCAAGAAGGAAATGAAAATACGAAAAGGGGAAATCGAGGGGTAAAGAAGCTGCTTTGTCTTTCTTTTATGATGCTGTAAGGAGACTGAGCTTTTGGACCAGTGAGGCAAAATCAAACACTCACTTCAACATGTTTCCATTTGTTCTGTAGTTTAAGTCAGCAGTCGACGGGGCAAGTGGGCAGGTTGCCCAGTTTCATCGCAGAGATGCTTACACCTGAAGTCAAAATCTAGACCACCAGTTCGTCCTACATGTGATTTTAGACTGTGGGAGGAAACAGGACAGGCCGGAGAAAACCCACACCTGCATATGGAGAACATGCCGAYGCAGAAACGCACCATGAAAGGCCCAAACTGCACGCCGTCTTTCAGCAAATATTTCTAGATACACTTTAGTCAAACCTAAAGGAGGATGTATGAGCAGAAGTAAAATTCCTTTATTGCTGTTGATGCAGATTTTTTTTTATTATTATTACAAACTAGCCTTTGTAAAGAGCTGACCTCTGAGTGTCGACTCTGTAGATTCAATTCAATTCAATTCAAAAATACTCTATTGATCCCAGAGGGAAATTAGGTAATAATGGGGATAATAATGGATGGGGTATAATTTGTTTACCTTAGCATTTACATTGTGACAATTTTGAACATTTTCCAAACTGGTTTCAACATTTAGCTTTTAGAATGCAAATTAAACAATTTATGTTAAGGTTAGTGATTTTTTTCTTAAAGCTAAAGTCAGGTAAGTTGGATCCCTAAATGTCTGGTTGTAGCTTTACTTGGTGACCAAAAAATAACACAAATTCTGTTGCACTGACAAAAAATCTAAAAAGGCAAATCTTCATAAATATATAGATGTGTTGTCCTGATGCATCTCAGTAATCCAGGTAGAAAAAAATCAAAAAGATAAAATAAGTAGGTCCTCTGGATGGGTTCTTCTTCTGTGAAACGTTTCATCTCTCCTCCAAGAGACTTCTTCAGTCTGGTGAGTTTCAGGTGAACATATAGTATATGCTAAGTGTCAGGAGGACCGTGATCAGTTATACATCGGGAAACAAAACAGCCTCTGTTCAAAAGAATGAGCCAGCACAGATGAGCTACTTCATCGGGTCAGGACTCTGCAGTTTACACTCATCTACAGGTCAGGATTCTGCAGTTTACACTCATCTACAGGTCAGGATTCTGCAGTTTACACTCATCTACAGGTCAGGATTCTGCAGTTTACACTCATCTACAGGCCAGCGGCTACTCTTTCAGGGATGAAGATGTTCTCATCCTTGATAGAGAGGAACGTTGGTTTGAGCGAGGAGTAAAGGAAGCCATCTTTGTGAAGAAAAACCGTCCACCATTAAACAGAGGTGGAGGCCTTCGTGTCCAGTTGTCCTCCTACAATGCTGTTGTTGCATGACTCAGCCCYCTGTGAGCAAAAGGTGTGAATCAGGGCCCCAATGATACCAACACAAAGAGGGGAAAAACAAAAACAAGGGGACGTTGAGCCCCGCTTACATTCACTACATACACATGACGACACCTAAGAACCACAGCATCCAAACCAATAAATCAGGTGATGGGGCACATGACCCTCTATGAACAATAGAGCTAATCAAGCCTATTGTTAGGGATGGCCCTCTTTTGCATGTGACTAACCTGTTTGTCCATGTGGAGGCAGTGCTTATAAGGCTGAGTTCACCTGAAACTCATCAGACTAAAGAAGTCTCTTGGAGAAGAGACGAAAAGTTTCACTAAAGAAGAACTCATCCAGAGGACCTACTTATTTTTTCTTTTTGATATATATGTTATTTCTTGGTCTCAGCTTTTCGTCTAAGTGGATGGATATTTGTCTACACATCAAAGAGGAGAAAAATAATACAATTAGACAGGGATTAAGGAATATCAGCAATGACCATTTTTTTATTTAAAAACACTCTATTTTTAACCAAAATATGCAATCGTGTTTCTGATGTCCATCCTTTCGCCGCATGGTTGAAGTGTGTTTTGTGTCCTGAGCATCCACGCACACTCATTCACACACAAAAAAGATAATTACTTACAGTTTATCAAATGATTGGTTTGATTGTTCAGTGAAGCAGAGTGAAGTATTGAACCCAGCAGCAGCTTGGTAAATTACACAGCCATGCCTCCTGACTGCCACTTAGACAATATAGGACTAAAATCTCTGTGCTAACGATAAGAAATGKATTTCACAGCTGTTAGCTCTCACATACATTAATCCTTTGACTGAAATGTTCTTGCTAAAAAGCCTGAATAACTTCTTTTACTGTGGAATAGTTGCATTTACTTAACTGTCTGAATTAAAAACGTGTTTAAAACCCTGTGGCCTCGTAATCACAGTTCATCTCGTCGATCGTCTCTGAATAGAACTTTAAAGGAAACTGACAAACATTTTGCCTTTAGTGCTGCCAGGAAAACCCTTTAAACCACCTAACAAAGTTCGCTTTTTGTACTCTGGTTTCCATAGGAACAGTTAAAAAGACTTCAAAAAAGGGTCAAAATTTTAAACGTGTAAAACCAAAAGAGTCTTTTCTCCAAAAAGAGTTTTTAAAACGCCAGCGGATGCTGACCTCTGTTCTGACGTAGCCCTTCTCAGCAAAAACAAGCGAACAGCACAGAGGAGAAGAATGGACTTTAATTCTGTTTGTGCCTTTTTCTTCTTCTTTTACACTGTTCACATTCAATTCTCCACCGGCGTCGGCTCCTCGGGGAGAGCGGACACTCCTTCCGCTGGCCCACAGGCCTCTGCTGTGTGTCCTGGTGGAGTTACAGGCTCTGGTGGTGGACGCTGGCTGAGGATAACCTGAACTACGTAGTCCCTGGAAATGTTGAGCTGATCCAAGCGCAGCCTGTCAGTCAGCGGCCGTCCTGAGAAAAACCAGCGCTGGCTCGACGCGGGCACGCCCTCCTGGCTTTGCAAGCGACGCTTCATCATGCCCACCGTGTCCGTGGAGCGGACCGCCAGCCGGAGGTCGCGGCCCGTGGAGAGCCGGAGCCGGAGCTGACACTCGCCTCCCGGGACGGGGTCGCCGGCACCGCCTGTGGAGGGGTCCGCCGTCACGGAGTCTGGATCCGAGCCGTCGGGCTCATCGGAGCGCTCTTCGATCATGTTGACGGGAGGAGAGAGGCAGTAGACTGGCAGCTGGTAACGGTTCCCCAGTTCATCGTAACATTCAGTCAGAGCTCCTGCAGGAAACAAAGATGAAGTTTAAATAACGACGCAGACCACTTTCAAACCTCTTTGGTTAAGAAATGACAGAGTTGTTCTGGTCAAACCTTCACAAAAAAACGTTTTATGAGCAATCTTATGAGTTACTATGAGATGTCACAGTTAAAGGATTGTATCTGCTGTGAAAGACTTTGAGGTGCGTCTACACTGAATTTCAGCTCAACGTGTAAAAACAACAGAACTATAGTCAGGTTTGTGTTTTCATAGTCAGTTGGCGGCAGCCACCTTTTATTGGATTAACTTCCAATTTTATTCAGTTGCAGATGAACAGGCTCATTTATTCATTTTATTTTTCAGAAGTTCATTGACCTCTAAGACATTTAAGCAGTGGTGGGCACCAGTCTGCTAAAGCGCAAATCCGCTAATTGTGGACCTAAATATTTCGTTTGCGCTTTAGCGGTCTTACTAATGTTTATAATTCATAAGTGGATTTGCGCTTTCTAAAATTAAAATGCAGTACCGCTAATAATTAATTATTTACCAGACATTGTTATCTTGAACAGCAGAAGGTATGGCTGTCAATGAATCACAACACATGATTTATCCAACAGCACCCCTCCCAGATAAACACACTTAATGAAAGGTATACATCATTGCTGACTGTTGCTTTGGGTCACGGTTCTGATTTCCCACAACGCTTTGTGTCTGCTTACGTAGCAGGAAGGCAATAGCAAAAACAGTTACATGTTTGTAATCCATACTAAAATTTTGTATGTATTGATTTATTTTACTTTACAATCGGCGCTCCTKTAAAAAAAATAACAATAATAAAGTTTAAACACTGGAGCTCAATACTTGACGTAATTGGTCGAAGCAATCGGCCAATGGGGTTAGACACGCAGAAATGATTTAAATGTTATGCTGATGAAGACGGACATCTAGTGGTCAACTGGAACAACTACATGGAAAACTTTAAAATCCAAGCTCTTATTTTGAAGGGAAGATATTTTCCTGTATTCTGTGCTTTCGTTTCCCATCACAAATCAAATCCGTCATGTACCCAGAATGTATCGCTTCAGTTTTCCAATAAACAGTTTTAAAATTACTTTATTGATGCTTCTTTAATGAAAAATAGACAACAAACAAAAGAAAAAGACAAAGAAGCAGTCGAACTAGCAATCCTCAACAACTTTTTAAACAATCAACCGAACTAGCAATCCTCAACAACTTTTTAATTTTTACACCAGGAGCTAAAGTTCTGTTTCAGGAAATCACAACCCCAGCAATCGGTGGTTGTAGAATTAAGCTGTAAAAGGATTCATACACCGCTAGTTGGCAGTGTTGTGCATATATTGTACATGAATTGTTGCCAGCTACTAAGTGTCAAATTGAACTTGCGCTTTAAAATTAGCTTCCGCTAGTTTTTCTATGACATAAGCGCTTTTGAAGTTGCGGACCTAAATATTTTCATAAGCACTTTGGAAATTGCGGAGCTAATTTTTGGATTAGTGCTGCCCACCACTGCATTTAAATATAATTTAACCCAGTTCTCTGAAACAAAGAAGCAAATTTAAAATAAAAAAAATGAAGTAATACATTTCTGCAGCTCCAGCAGGGAACTTGGGATAATTATATATTTATATAGTTTTACAACTATATTTTTTATTATTATTACACCACTACTTTTATTATGAAACTCGCATACTGGAAACTATAAACTATAATTTATAGCAAATTATAACTTACAGTTACTGTTGGAAGGCAATGTTTATAATTCACAAGGAAATCATTAACTGGGAGATTCCAGTGCAAAGAAGTTTAACAATTAGGAACAAAAGAATAGTTGATAAACTTCTACAAATAATTTTTAAGAATTCAGTGTTCTGTCTGGGCATTTTAGGATCAAAAATTATAATAATGGTCCTTGCTTCACTGATCTGGATAACTTTTTGGTGCATTTGCGTATCAACACAAGTAATCGCTAACATTTTTTTGTAATAAATATGTGAAAATTCAATAGTTGTAGTTCAACACAGGTGAACAACTCCGAAGTTTTTATTATTGCAATAAATAATGGAGAGGTCAATAGTTACATCCTTTTTCCCTTTAACAAAACTCACAATTCCCAGTACTCCGTAGTATGACAAAAATGGAGAAATGAGAGTTCAAACAGATAAAAAACAAGACTAAAAGAAAGGATCAGAAAGTAAAAGCAGGGAGAAAACTAAAGGTCATTTGAGTGTAATTCATGACCAAGTGTGATKCAAACATTGAGAAGAAAAAGTTAAAGAATGAGGGGAAAATAAGGTGCAATGAAGAAGTCATATTTTTCATGGGAGAACCCCAGCATTCCTCAGGGGTTTTTGGACTGATGGGCCCACCACATAGTAATCTGTAAACTGTCATACCCGATACCATGCAGAAACGTTATGGTGGTGATGAGTTTACAGGTTTGTCTTCTGCTGGTTTCTAATTAAATTAAAGCTTCATCCCAAAATGACCTCATAATTCTCAAAGTGGTTTAAACAGTTTTTGAAAAGACAGTAATGATGCTGCCAATCAGGTACGGATACGTTTAAAAAAACCTCTCCACAAAATGTTTTTGCAAACATTTCGAAAGGTCACTGCACCACTCGTGCTGTTGGATGACTTAAAACGTACCACGAGCCACACAAGTAAATTTTGTGGTAACAGACTGAGCTGAAAAGCCCACAGGTTGTTGCACTATGATGCCGAGACCAGAGCTGCTGTATAGGAAAGAAGAGGACATTAGAGTAAAGCAAGCGTCAGGAAAGCTTTGCCTGACTCAGTGTGAGAGTGAAGATCGGAAAGGGCAAACTGGGTGTCTAAAAGGTGCGGCAAAAAACACAGCATTCACCAAAAAAAACTTTTATTTCAACCCCACAGCAACACATTATATAAAGTACAGTTTCAAAAAATGAACAAAACAAAAACGCTGCAACAGAAGGTTAAATAATCCTGGATACAAAAGCCATTTTTCTTTTGCAGGCTAGTTAATTTTCTAACAGTCAAGGTGAGTCATCTCGCGCTGCGATGACACATCTGTAACTTTCTTATGTGTTAACGACATTAAATTAAAAAATTACTGTTATTTAACCTGGCAAATCCCACTAAGATCACAGATCTCTTTTGCAAGGGAGGTCTGGGCCTGAAGGCAACCTGTTATAAGTTTTTGTCTGTAGGAAGAAACTAGTACCAGGAGAAAACCCAGCAAGCACGAGATGAACATGCAAACTCACAGAAAGACCTCAGGTCCGAACCAAGAATAGAACCCAGGACGTTCTTGCTGTGAGGCATCGGTGTTAATAGGGTTGGGCATAATCATATCGTGTGCAATTAATCGTCAGAAAAACATTAATTGATTACTTTTTTGGCACTTGACAATTAATATGATTAATGCCACCAGGCAGACTGACTGGGGATTACTCCGGTCAGTCCGGTCAGTGCTCCTCTCCGCTTCAGATATGACAAACATTAAAAATAAAGTTCTGTAATGTATTTATCTATACATAATTTAAAACGTGATGTATAGCCTAAAATCTGTAATTTTCACACAATTTGGAACAATTCTTTATAAAGAGCAAATCTTTCCCACTAAATTGGTCATGTGACTACGAAATAAGAGTATCCAGGGATTCCAAGGGATTAATCATCAAATTAATCGTTATTGGCTAAATACCACAATTAATCGTGATTAATTTTTTATTTATTTATCCATCCATCCATCCATTTTCTGTACACGCTTCTTCCTTTTTAGGGTCGCGTGGGTCACTGGTGCCCATATCTAGCAGTCACAGTGCGAGGGGCGGGGTACACCCTGGACAGGTCGCAAGTCCATCACAGGGCCACACATAGAGACAAACAAGACAAACAAGCATTCACTCTCTCACTCACACCTAGGGACAATTTAGAGTTATCAATTAACCTAACAGTCATGTTTTTGGTCTGTGGGAGGAAGCCGGAGTACCCGGAGAGAACCCACGCATGCACGGAGAGAACATGCAAACTCTACCCAGAAAGGTCCCCGGACCGGGATTTGAACCGGTGACCTTCTTGCTGAGAGGCATCAGCTCTACCAACTGAGCCACCGTGCCGCCCTTATTTATTTTATTTATTAATTTTTTGAGCTGCTGTCCTGTTTACAGTTGTTTTCCTAGCGCTACGTTATTGTCTGGACTTGGCTGGAGTTAAAAAAGTTCAAATTCATTTTGTGGTTTGATCAACAAAAAGAAACAAAAAATGAGCTGTACTGATCTTTATCTTGCAACAATAAGATGACAAATACTGGCACAAACAAAATGTTCATAAGACATTATTAATTACAATATATTAAAATTCACCATCTTCCAACTCAGAAAACACACCTAACCTCCTATATTTAACTGAACAAACACACTTAAGCGACCAACAGGAACACATCTTATCACAAAAAGTAGGGGTGTCCCGATCCGATATTGATATCGGATATCGGTCCGATATCAGCCAAAAAACAAGTATCGGATTTTATCGGCCTGCATAAAAAAATGTCCGATGTAAGCGCTCCGATATTAGCAGTCCGTTCCAGCAGTTCACTGCCTCCACTCCAGTGTTTCTATCCAGCAGCGCTTGGATCCAGCATGCAGAGCTCACGTGATCACAACAACATGCTGCGCTAACAAGTTAGCAAGAATGTCGGCAGAACTTTCTATTTTCATCAGAAACAGAGTTGAAGCGAAGTGCAAAGTTGTCACGCACAAGTTTTCCGAGGGGGAATAGAACTGTGTATGTTTTAAACTGGAGTGACAACTAATCTCCACCCTGGCAGCAGCTTTGCGGTTCGGCTCGGTTCAGCCTCGGTCCAAAAGTGTCTCCATTCCAACCGAGCAGAACCTTCTCTCACTCCGGTGGTTCTAGCGGGCAGAACTGAGGACAGCACACTTTTTACAGTTTTGACATCAGCAGAATGCTGCCCGTGGATTATCTCTTGATGGACAGAAGAAAGGAAGAGCGCAGCTTTTGTTTTGGAATACGAGCGACATGACGAGAGCAGTGATAAAAACTGCTCCCTGCAGGAGAGAGAGGCTRATCTCCACATGATGCTCAGACTGTAGAAGGTATTAATAATTAACTGACTGATTCTTACTATTTATTTTTGATCTTGTTTGTAGAGTGATGTTTAATCTRTTTACACACTTGTTTTAGTGAAGATTAAGTGCAATGAATTTATTCATTCATCCCTAAGAAATGTGAAATGCTGCTAAGTTGCATACAGGTCCTACATTTGACACACTGATTGTACTGTTGTGTTGCTATTGTGTCACACCATCTACTGTGCTGAAATTTATCTTTTAAAATTTTTATTCTTTTTTTAGTGTGCTTATGTGTAAATATATAATTTCTTTTTTTTAAACTTTTTTATTGTTCTTATACTGTTTTCTTAGACCTTATAATGTTTTTTCTACCATTACCGTTCTGTCATCTATACTGTGACCAGGAGAAATGCCCACATAAGAATTCCAATGTGTATAAACTGCTAGTATATGCACAAATGGCAAATAAAGATCTATCTATCAATGATCATGTTATTTTGAGCACAGTCAGTAAAATCGGAGCTGTGGACTCTTAACTTTGAACAGACAATAATGTGGGGTTTTGTTTTGTCCCCACCTTCAGTTTTTTTCACCATAAAGCAGCACAAGGCTGACAGATGGTAAAAAAAATAACTGGAGTGATTTTGAATTATTTTACACTGTAAAAGTACATTTTGTTTTTATTATGTTATTTTTTTCAGGGTATTATTATTTTTTTTATTAAATTGTATAATGTTCTTCAGTTTAAAATGTATGTGATCCATTGGTTAAAAATAAATGGGTCAGTTTTTCTCATTCCTACTCTTTTTCACTGTTTGACTTGATAAAGACTTTTCTAAGATTTTACACTACAAAATAGGTAAAAGTGTGTGGCTTGTACTGTTTTGGTAACGGGTCAATATCAGTATTGGTCAATATCGGTATCGGACAATTCTCGAAGTTGCAATATCGGTATCGTATCAGAAGTGAAAAAAGTTGTGTTGGGACATCCCTAACAAAAAGCTCATTTAAATCCATATATTGAAGCTCCTTTATTGACAGTGAATACATTTAGACACATATCTCTATTTACCTAGAACTGCTCCCCACCCCCACATTATAGTATTTATCTTTTACCTGCTTCAGGCACTGTTAGCAAAAACAACTGAAAAAGATGCAAGTGAAAACCAACCAATTATTAAAAACACTGGTTTATGTCAAACTTATGTTAAAAACAGGAACCACCCTGACTGCATCTTTACTTACAACAGCTGCAAGCATTAAACATGGAGACTAAAATAACTGAATAATTGAACATGATGTTTTTATTTGGTGGAAGTTTAATGGAACCCCAAAGTGCTGAACCCGAGAGCTGATGCAAATGGCTTCCACAGAACCACTTTGGTGATCAGAAAACTGACCTCCAGACTCATTTACACAGGAAAATAAAGTTGGAGCRTTTCAGGACTATGGTAGAAAACCAGGGACTTGGGAGTCACTTTTAAAATGGTTACGTTTCCTAAATGGCACTGAAATGGTCCAATGTAATTATAGCAATGTAAGGTTTACAGTGACTAAAGATTTATTTAAAGGAAAACTTGAGTAATCTCAAGAAATGACAATATTAGTCTGTTGAGCAGCTAGTTACACTGATTAGATTAAAAAAAACATTTCCTGTTCTGTTCAAACTAATTAAATCCATAAAAATAAATAAAACCTAAACTACCATTAGTAAAAACAATCGTATTTAGCCTTGTGTTTGAACATACAGCACGCATTTTCCCTCAACAAAATCCATAGCTTTGACCATTACTGACCAATCGAACTGACACCAGTCTGAAAAAAAAGTTTTGGAAAAGTTTACCTACTTATGATTTTGATCCCATGATTTATTGTTAATTTTTTCAAACGAGACTCAAATTAACGTTAATAAAGTAAAACGTCTCTATTCTTGGACAACAGTCTGAACTTTCCCGTGACGCCGTTTCCCTCAGGATGCACTGTAWTCGCAAAGAAATACCCAAAACTTTTCCAAATATGTGAAAAACCAAAACTGTAGCCTCCGGCCTCATGTGAAACACTCAGTGCTTTGTGCTGACAGGGTAAACTATAGACCATGTTCAAAATTACACGTGATTAGTGCAAAGACATTCCTTGTTGTTGTAAACATGTTGACATAGAAGATAGGTTTTTTTTGGCTAAAAGCTGCACATTGATCAGGCCCAGCCTCACAATAGCAAGTTTGATTATTGCTTAAATGTTAATCTGAGAAGCTGAGTCATGTTTGTTTTTTTGTGTGCTGCGATATGTTTAAAAAAAAATCTTGGTTCACAAGCTGACCTTGTTTTCTTCTACATACAAAGATACGGAGCCCGCGAGGGGACATGGGAGATGTTTTTTTCTTTTGCGTTCCCTCGCGAAAGTAGTTTATCACTGTTGTGCCTGCCGGTTTATTAACAAACTCATATGTTCACCATTAGCGAGTTAGCCTACTGCTTTAATTCAGCTTCAGGATGAATATATCACACAACCACGCATGGAAGTATGTCATATGCCGATATTTTAACACAGTGTAGCCACGCAACATCAATGTCAATTTCACGAACTTGTGGCGACACATCCTGTTTAGGTAATGGGATATTTCAAAACAAAAGTCTGATTTAATTCAGTTCATATACAAAACAATCGTTTGCGTGAGAACGCAAAACAATTTTGCGAGGTAGCGCAAAAGTATTGCGAGGTAATGCAAAGATATTGCTAGGTAACGCAAAAATATTGGGAGGTAACGCAATCTTATTGCGTGGGAACACAAAAGAAAAAAATCTCCCCATGTCCCCTCGACATGCAAAGCTCCGTACAAAGATAATCCATCCAGCATCAGAAAAGCAAGTTTTTACAACAAAGCCTAACTTTTTAAGCTTTGGTATTTTTATTTGGTATTCATTTCATGATTGGTGGTAACCGCTACATAATAAAATAAAGTAAGTGTAATTTGAGATCAAATTGTGATTTATCATTTAAACATATTGTAATAGATAAAAGCAGATGATTTGTTGTACTTTTTCCTGCTGACTAATGTGATTATTAAGGCTAAACTGAAAAATATTGAGCCAATCTTTCCATTACCATCTGATTTAAATGCATAAATAGAAAAGGTTTTTGGTTGTTTCAAAGGCAGTAATGTTTACAGATGGTCCTGGTCCTTGGGTTGCTGTTTGAGTGAAACAGTGATGTCAGGTTTGGGGAATTCACAGCTGCAGCCCAGCAGGATCGGCTCTGACCTAGCCAAACTACCAACGGAGCAAAAAGCCCATCACTGGCAACAAATAAACATCACGTTCTGATAGAAGCAAAGCTGTTTCACATCTTGGAAAATATCAATAAAATATTGGCAAATTTGGACTTTCTGCAAAGGAGTTCATCAGGAAAGAAAAATTAAAATGTGAAAACTGAAAACTAGGGCACAAAAAATGAAACAGCTGACATTTGGAAGAAAATAAATATGAAAAAAAATACAGAACAGTTTTTAAGAAATGACTTTGACTACGCAGTTAATCTGACAGAGCAGGACTGTATATGATTATTGATTTATGGTCCTTGCATGGCTTTTAGCACATTTATAAGTAGAACAATTCAGTCAATTAGGCTTTATGATGAAGTTAGAATCGATTTAGTTTCTCTCGAGGTGTAACTCTCTTTCAGTAACACACACACACACACACACACACACACACACACACAC
>NW_013952576.1:409434-418665 GCF_001266775.1 Austrofundulus limnaeus | reverse complement strand
CATTAGCACCTCTAGTAATATATTTACTGAGAAAAATGTTGATGTGTTCAATACTTATTTTACCCGCTGTAGTTGTGTAGTGTTCATATTAGAAAACTTACTGTCAATCATATTTGGTACAGAACAGCAGGGAAATGTAAATACTATGTTTTTATAATGACATTCATGTCCATGCGTACTGGCAGGAGCTGCTGGCCACTGTCCTGATGTACACTTTTAAATATCAACTATCTTTACTAAATATACAGTATTGTTTCCTTTGTTAAGTTCTACTTTCAGTGGCGAACACAGCCCTTTTCATTTATTATTTACTGATTTCTTCAGCGGTACATACCGTGCTGTCCTTCCAGCTCTGGAAAGTGGTCAATTARATTCATTAAGAGGTTCTTAAACTCCTCTAAGCTGCAGACTTAATGATACAGGAGTTAATCATCGAGTGCATCTGTGACAAAAAGTCAATAGTCACATGGAAAAAGCAGCAGCACAGAAGCAGCTAACCCAAGCAGAAATTAACAACGATATGTTGCTAAGATTRCTTCCTGTTTGTGGCACTTTCATCATTAGATGACACTTGAAACTAAAACGCTCCACTACTTTGTTTAGGTTCTCAATTCTAATATGGAACCTAATGCTTGCAGCTCCAACTAGTGGAAAAGGCTGGAGTCTGGAAGAAATTAATATTGTGACCTGACAGAGAAATCTCACAGTTTCATTTCTTTTATACTATTAACAAACTGATAGTTGAACAGGGAAAAAAAGCACAACCTCATGAACAGTGGCTYCCAGCGATCAGGCATCTCTGTATTTTTGCTCTGACAGAGCAAAACACAAACAGTAAAGTCTCCGTGGCATGTAACAACAGTAATGTGTCTTACCATGTGGCAGTGTGATGCTGGCCCCGTCCAGGATGGCCTGGGCCAGTAGGTGGTCATTACTCTCAAAGGCACTGGCCGCAGCTCGCAGCGCATCCCAGATCTCCTTCCGGCCCTCGAACGCTGGCGCCGTATCCCAGAATTCATCTCTTTTGCTGCGCAGCTGGCCTTCAGTCATCGGGTAGTCACTTTTCCATTTAGGCCGCTCTCTCTTTAGGGGCTGGTTACGCCCTAGAGCCACTGAAGGTAGGGGATAAGAGAGAGGGGATTAGATGAGGAAAGCAGAATGGTAAATTTAGAGAAACCAAGAGGGGAAGATAATAAATATTACCAGAATGAATGAGGTTGGAGTAAATTAAAAGAAAGGGTAGGAGAGGAAAGTGTGAAATTARAAACATAAAAGGAAATAACAATGGAAGACAAATAAAACAAACATTATTAGAGGACAATATTAAAGGAGCAATATCATGTAAAAATCAACTTTTTTGAGTTTTATATCATGTTATAATGTTATACTCTCATAAAAAAAAACATGCCCAAAGCCTTGCTTTGACTCATTCATGCATGTTTGAGAAATCCTGCAGCGTTTTTAGGAAGCCATGCTGAGGAGCAAAACGACAGGTGGGGACAAAAAATGCCTTTTGGTACCAGGAAAGCCCCTGGGATGTGTCTTTAAGCTGAACTTCCTCATGGCAGAGCACCAACTCCCCCACTCCCCACACACCCCGCCCATGACTCCTGCAGGCTCTCGGTGAAAGTGAAACCTAACTGTCTGCTGAGCTCTCAACATTAGTTCTCACTCAGTGAAGCTCTTTTCAGATTAAAAATACCTTTGAGGAAATGCATTTTCAGATGCCAAGTAAACTGCATCATGTCAGCCCCCCTCCCCCCCCTGCACCAAAATGGGTGAGACAGAAGCGGAAGGTGGTTCTTAAAGAGACAAGAGGCCAATTTCAAGGCGTTTAGAAGAGGAACTGATGAGAAGATAAGTTTATTTTCTATTTAAACATAAAAACAGCATTTTAATAACAACTAAAGGTGACATCGATACTTTATTGTGGTATTGTATTTAAATGTATGCCTGAGAAACACATAATATTGGTCCTTTAAATAAAATGAGGAATTGTCCAAAACAAAGAATCAGTCTTTTTCAAGTTGTTTTGCTCAAACGAGTCTAAAAAAAATGGATTAAACATGGGACCTTGCACCATCAGTGACACACAAACATGCACACGTAGACTGTGATGAACTGAATCTAGAAATGCTCCAACATAAACCCTGTGGAAACGTTCAGCTAACTGTAGCATCAAATGGTGCTCCGTCTGCAGCAGAGCGGCTAATGAATACCACCATCTGGATCAGCACTGAAGAGGACGACAGGTACAGGACTGTGTGTACGGTTGTTCCACACAATCCAACACAAAGACGAGGTGGAGGGAGGAAGAGGAAGGAGGACGAAGGTGTTGAGTTTCCACCTGCTGCTGATCACATAACACAAACTGATGTCACCAAACTCCAGCTGACTGTTTATAGTAAATAAGACCTCTGTGTGTGACCCTCTTCATGTTTAGTTATCCACAAACCACAACTCTAACAGACAAAACATTAACAAAAAATAAAAATAAAATAAAAATCTGGAGGGTCCAAACTAATGTGYAACTTTCTTAATAAAAGTGCCTATTTGCATTGTTTTATTGACTTTGATTGGTTTTCATAAATCTGTATCAACAGCTGGAAGGCATTGACAGAATCTGACTAATTTAACTAATTTCYCCCAATTTTTCTTCATTTGTGCCCCTTCTGCTATAGTTTACCCTTTCAACAGATGATCCAGGTTCTAAACTCCTCATCATCACAAATGTCCTGCATTCATTTATGCATAAACATTCAAATTAATTTATATATGGAAGAAACTATCCTTTTAAAGAGGGAGGAGCTCTTGTTGGTTTATAACTAGGGCTGCAACRATACAGAAAATTCACAATTCGGTTYGATACTTTAGTCCAGTGTTTCCCAAAGTTGGGGTCGGGACCCAAAGTGGGGTCCCGAACCATCATGATGGGGTCCTGAAAAGATTTTCAGAATTAATTATGTTTTTTCCTTAGTTGTTACAAAGGAGTGAGGTTAGTATATTTAAAATGGATAAATGTAGTATAAAAATATTGTTACTATGCCCATGATTGGTTGACCTGATACAAATGTTTATCCTCCAAAAATAGCTGGGGCTCAGGTCTCTGCTACTGTTATTTTGTGGGTCAAAAGCTGAAAAGTTTGGGAACCACGGCACTTTGGTTCCCAAAGTTGGGCTTGGGACCCAATTATGAGTCATGAAGCATCTTGAATAATCACCAGAAATCAATTTGAAGGGTAATAAAATAATTACTGATGTAATATTTTCCCTATAACTATTACAAAAAACAAAAATCAGTATAAATAAGTATTTATATTTATGTACAAGCTGTTTAGATTGTCAAAAAGCCTGTGTTTTTAGGGTTATTAACAAAGTTCTTGTATGCAGACCAGTAATATTTGGGGTCACAAGTTTTTGCCATGGATATTTTATGGGTCAGAAGATAAAAAGTTTGGGAACCACTGCTTTAGTCTCATGGTTCAATATTTTTTCAGTACAAAAAAGAGAAATTTCCATGCCGTTTTAACTTGTAATATATTTAAATGAATTATGAACATTTGTTTAACCTCAAAAACAGTTTTTAAATTAAATCTTGCTGAAACAGCAAGTTTCTCAGTGGATCTGCGCTCAAAAATGCAGCCTAGGTGGAGTAGTCGAACACAGATCCACTGATCCTTCAACACAGAGCATCTTCAGAAGACAAGTTGATAAAATAAATTTTAAAAATCTGTATTGTTCGAAACAGTATTGAACCTAAAGCACTGTTCGATACGGTTCGATACGGGTACATGTATTGTTGCACCCCTATTTATAACATATAGAGTACAATAAATAGAAAAAAACTACAACACAAAAAGCAGGTTGATGTCAGATTTGCAGCAAAACAATGACATTAAAATGATTAAAACTCAGTAAAAAATTTTTTTGACACTCCTTGTACTCAAAATCATTTCCCAGCAATAAGTGCCTGAGTACTTGTGAATCAGATAGGTTACACTTTCCAGGACGTGTCTGTCAGCATTTCATTAATATATTTTTAAGCACTAGTCTAATTGGCTGCCTTTCAGTAAATCCCAACACCCCCACTAGGACTTATGTAGGCCAAGTACAGTATGTGGAACCATTTTATTTTTCATCACATGATCGCCACACTAATAAAACGTAAAACTGATGATGATATCTGCTTCATTAGTGCAAAAATGTGCATATGGTCTGATTGGCTCGTCTCTGCTGTAATGAGTGAATGTGTCATGCAACAGCTGCTTGGTTGCATCTGCTTCGAAAAGGAACAACCATTTGGTGCTGAACGCTGGACATTTTTAATGTTAATGTTAAATGTCACGTCCAGTCAGCCAGAAAAAACAAAGTGTGGGAGTTGCCAAGACAAATGTACATGTAAAGAAGAAGACAGAGGAAGTCAAGCTTTATCTTGACATCTTGTCCAGATCCCAATCTGTAATTAAAATAACAGTGGATCCCCTCCTTAGACCAGACACCAAGAAACTACACTGTAAAGCTGCCTACAAAACTTTAGATTAATTAAAATAATTAAAAATAATAAATTGAAGGAAATGCCACAGCCTGTTAATGATTAAATGACTCAAGTCTTGTGATCTACAACAACATTGATTTGTTTAGTCAAAAACACAGCAAAACAATTCTGCTGGATGTCTTTTTTGTGTTTTTTTTTACTGTTCTGCTATAACCATGTTTACACAATGTAGCCATAACTCACAAATAAAAACCACACACTTCCTTTATCATTAAACCTGCTGCAAACTTCCTCCACTCTGCACGACAACGTTTCCACAACACATCCAGTGAAGACAGAAGACCTTTACAGTGGATGCAAATGCAAAATAATATACTGTATGTAGAAACTTGAAGTCAGGCAGAGTTGGACAAATTAAATCACTGGATCTCTGCTGAGACCCTCTTCCTGCATGCCACTGATGACCCATTTTCTACACAGCTAGCAAGCTAACTAGCTCGGTTTTAGCCGGCTAGCTCTGTTAAAGAACAAAGGCGAAGCAGCGCAGCGCTGTCTGAATTTCATCTAGTTTGTAGTGAGCAGACCAACAGGCTTTTCTGGCTTTCAAACCCCGCTGTTGAAGCATAAAGTCGGCAGGGCTGCTCTGTGTCTCCGGCTCAGTCTGGCTCGGGTATAAAAAAAAAAAAAAAAAAAGGAAGAGCTCCAGCCTGAACATGCAGAAGTGGAAAGCCCTTCAACAGCTCAAAGACGCCCCGTCAAGCCCCTTCAAGTTACCTCCAGTGCCGTCCGAGTTCTCGTTTAAGCTGCCCGAAGAGTCGTGGTGGCTCCCGACACAGCCACCCATGGATGTTTCAGCGGAGCAGCCCGGGTTAGGTAGCTCACCCCCCGGCCCACAGCTACATCCACTAAACCCCACTCTCCCCTCCCTTCGTCCTTCCCTTCCTCCCCACCTCTCCTTGTTTCCTCCTCTCCTTCCTCACTCTTCCTCATTAACAAGGCACAGCAATAATCATATTTCTCATTGAAGGCGGAGAGGAGAAGAAGAAAAAAGGAGGAAGACCGACAGCAAAGGAGAAGTGGCGTTTATTTCACTAAAAATAAGCGGTTCTACTTCATGTGCGCCTGAGCCAGTCTTCTGGTGATGGTGATTTGGATGCATTTTGACACATCTGCTGTCATGTTTTCTGAGAAGCTGTTAGCTGTCCCATTGAAGGCACGTCAAAAAGACTTTACCCTTGTGTTTCTCTGAATGTCAGCAAAGCCCTGCTGTTGCTGCCGCCCTGAGTGGCTCAAATTAACATAAACAGCACTGACTCCAGTCTGATGTAACCAAGAGTTTCAATGGTTCATCAAAAAGCATCATAAAACAGCTTGTTTACCCTGTAATCATTGTATGATAATTATAAAATGCAGCCTATTCTTTTTTTGTGAAATACTTCCCATAAGCTTTTCTTATGATGGATTTTTTTATGAGAATGTGAAATGTGTAAATACAGTATAGTATCAAATCAGAACCAGAATCAGGTTTAAAATATGTTTACACACACACACGTGACAAACATGGGGGGACGAATGTCCAGGGTTCCTCGCAACAACATGCGCTACCTTTGCTGTTTAGAATACACACACACATAGGAAGGATGAGTTAAAAAAAGAGCTTTGATCCTGTGTTTTATACAGAGAAACGCAAGAGCATACGCACAAAAAACTACTCTGCGAAAGAGGAGCAGCTAAGGAGGGTGGAGGGGGTGGGGGGAACAAAACATATGGAATAGGGAGGGGTGCAGAGGAGCCAGTGACACCCAAGGCAGCGTGACGGGACCAATCGGAGACCTACAGAGTCCAGCTGTTATCAGATAAGGGTGTAAATCAGCTTTATTGCAACACAATATATCAATTTGTTTTGATGATAATACCATGTTTCTGAATATCACAAAGTAGGGTTGGGCTAAATTGCATGCATAGAAAAACGAAACAATTCAAATTTGCCACTTTTCACTTTTTTGTAATAGGGTCATGTGATGATGATATGTTCTTATGAGCAACACTAATGGAGGAAGGAAGGCAGCGCAGAACAACCATAAACCTGTGAACTTGGTTAATCACCTGAAACACCAACATAAACCAGAGAGGAAAGCAAGAAGAGGTGAACCATGGCCACAATGCAAGTCTAATTGTCATTCAGTAATTGTCACGTTAATTGTTATGGCTAAATTAAATTTTATTTTATTTTATTGTCAATTTAGCCCAACCCTATCACAAAGTCTATCACGATACAATTTTGATTCAATAAAATTTACAAGTCAGCCATCTGCTGACGATATGGATCGATGTTTTCGTTTTGCCTTGATATAATTGAATTATTTAATCGACATCAATGTGGATTGCTGTCTTGTTGCACCCCTAGTTTCAAAGGGAGTTTGGTCATTTTGTAAAGGAAGTTTTGTCACAGTACAGGAATGAAGAAAAGGACACAAGTCTTCCACTTGGCCCATGGTTCTCAAACCTTTTTGGTCAGGCCGCAACTTTAGAGAAAGAAAAATGTCCATGACCCCACAGACAAGACACATACTTTAGCTATTTTTCTACACCGTTATGACATATTTGATTAAAAAAACTGTTTTATAAGCTTGAAAATTATATGAAATTGACCCTCATTTAGCTTCCATTAAGTTTTTATTCTTGAAATGTGAAAAATCTTGACTTAGTATCACATGATACATTTACTTTACTAATTGACTTTCTGTTCTCCCCTGGGTTGTAAGAGTGTTTGCTGCGCTGTAAGAGCTGATGAACAGACTCCTGCCTGGTCACTATCTTTAGAACTGTCTTAAAGTGGCTTGGATGTAATTTGACACACCAACACACACACACAGTCGAACACACGGTGACTCACACAGTGGTTAACACAAACACACAATGGCTACAGGATAGCAAGGGTACATTTACAACAAAGCTGTCTGGAATTACAGTTATTTCCTATTGCTGGGATCTGAACAGAGACGTTTATTTTGCCCCCCCACCACCCCTTTCAGACTGTATCTGCATGATGTAAGTGACACAATGTGACGCTTTAAAGCTGTTATCAAGGTTATAGCAGCAGATTTAATAAACTCATCAGTGCTAGCTTCTATAAAAAGACTCCTATTCGTCATGCAAATTATTAAATGTTGCATTTCCTGTAAATTCCACAGGTTCTACTCTATGTTGGGTAACGTGTTTTTTTTTAACTGAAGATGTTGCTCCAAAGACTAACCTTCATCCTCGTATTTTCAACACATAACAGGGTCGAATGAAAGCTCAAAACACAAAGTGGTTTCTATTTAAACCATACACTAGAAGCTGTTTGTCTACTGTTGCTTGGTTGGAGCCCCCCGTCACTCCGATGTGAAACCTTACCCCCCACTTCAAACTGCTCAAGGCAAGAATGAGCTGTTGACTAAGCACGCTTCTGAGAATTACACAGTGACCTCTAGTGACTTTACTTAGTCCAAGTGAAGGATTGAGGGAGTTGTGATGTTAAATTTGTTCAATTTACAAACAGAAAGTGCAATTTTAGTATTTTGTCATCAGAATATCTTTAATGTAATGTTTGCACAATAATGATGAGGTGAGAATGTAACATCTATTAAAAGTAAACCAAAAACACAGAACACGCTTGTATAGCACTTTATGTACTGTAGTGCTGCAAATAAAAAAATGCACCTGATGGACATCAAATGTGCTAATTAATATTGTATTATTGCTCTTTGTTTTGAATGCCTTTACTTTTTTTTTCTGTACTCTTTTTCTGCTTGTACTTTGCTCAGGCTGTAGATGGTGCTAAAGAGATTTAAGAGACTAAATCTGACCAGAATTCTGGGCCTGCATATTTAGGAGATGTGTAGAAAAACTGATGGTCTTTATTTTGAAGGTAAGTACAGACTTTAAAAGTAAGCAGCTTCCATAAATATATCTACTTTTTAAAAGCATTCTGTTGTGTACTTTGAGTCTCTAGGAGTGTCTCTTGAACTATTACTTTGCAGTTTTTTGTGACGGAAATGCCTTATAAAGTCTAGACTTACAAACTACAATTTGGTGGTCTTCATTGTCCTCTGGGTCAAACTCTGGTTTCAACATGTGAGGCTGGATGGACAAGTCTTCCACTGCTGACATCTTTTAAAGGGCCAATATTATGTGTTTCTCAGGCATACATTTAAATACTATATCACAATAAAGTATCTATGTCAACTTTAGCTGTTATTAAAATGCTGTTTTTATGTTTAAATAGAAAATAAACTTATATTCTCATCACTTCCTCTTCTAAACACCTTGAAATTGGCCTCTGTCTCTTTAAGAACCACCTTCTGCTTCCGTTTTGCCCATTTCTGTGCACACAGTCCTGTACCTGTCGTCCTCTTCAGTGCTGATCCAGATGGTGGTAGTCATCAGCCGCTCTGCTGCAGACGGAGCACCATTTGATGCTACAGTTAGCCGAACGTTTYCACAGGGTTTATGTTGGAGCATTTCTAGATTCAGTTCGTCACAGTCTACGTGTGCATGTTTGTATGTCACTGATGGTGCAAGGTCCCATGTTTAATCCATTTTTTAGACTCGTTTGAGCAAAACAACTTGAAAAAGACTGATTCTTTGTTTTGGACAATTCCTCATTTTATTTAAAGTACCAATATTATGTGTTTCTCAGGCATATATTTAAATAATATACCATAATAAAGTATCTATGTCACCTTTAGCTG
>NW_013952576.1:404487-408618 GCF_001266775.1 Austrofundulus limnaeus | reverse complement strand
GAGCAAGGCTTTGGGCATGTTTTTTATGAGAGTATAACATTATAACATGATATAAAACTCAAAAAAGTTGATTTTACATGAAATTGCCCCTTTAATTAATTTGTAAAAAATAAAAAAGTCATCATCTACTCCCACGCTGTCTTTTTATTTCGACTTAGTCTCTCTCTCATTGTCTATCTTCGCTTTTCTGCATTATYCCTTTTCTTGTGCATCCCTCTCAGTGCCGCCTCTCTTCCTGTCACTTCTTGCATGTGGCTAAAGGAGCAGCTGACAGCAATGGTTAATAGGATTGTCATTGATCAATTGATTTCTTCTTAACCGCCCAGCAGAGGCCAAAAGTCTACAGACTCGCATCTGCCCAATTATCTGACTGTTGCCGAGGTTCCAATTGTCAGGCCGGTTGATGATGTTCCCCCTGTCCCATCTGTGATGAAGATGGGGCTGTTCGCCGGCCCATTGATTTATCACTACCTATCAAGTGGTACCCGCTCATGCCAGACTTCCAGGCACACAGCGAGCTTGATGATGGCCAGAGAAGCGGTGCTGGTGGAACCTTTCAAACTGACACATGAGGCTGATTGTCCTTTCATTGATTTACAATTACAGGCTTTGTGTGAAACTACTGCAGCCCCCCGATCATTTACTAGAGTCACACCTTCCCACTGAATAACAGGGGGAACAAAGCAAAAATAAGGGTTTGAGATGAAAAAGATAAGGACTGAACATTTGAATGGGCTATAGAGACATAGGGTACTAGTCAGGCAGGTTGTGAGAGATTCAGGTCAATTTGACCCTGAGGATGAATGTGGTATTCAGCAGAGGATGCTCAAGATAAAGATGACACTGGAAGGACTGCCTAGCCTTTAAAAAAAGACAAAATCATTCATCACTCTTATCTGCTGAACAAAATGGATACCTGCTGTACTTTCTGACACCTTAAAGCCAACCTATTCTTTCCAACAATCTCTTTTTCATGTCATTAAAAGAGCACGGTGAAAACAAGTCACCATTCTTTAGTGCCAATAACATGATTCCAATTGAGCTTTTAAGCACAGAATGCTTACATCTAATTTCTTAACCTGGCAAAATCTAATTTTAGCTCAATACATGCACAAATACAAGTGTTTGTATTATTAAATTGGCTTTTGTTTCTGCTCATTTTGGAGAAATATCAGTTTGAACATACAGTACAGACCAAAAGTTTGGACACGCCTCATTCAAAGAGTTTTCTTTATTTTCATGACAATGAAAATTGTAGATTCACACTGAAGGCATCAAAACTATGAATTAACACATGTGGAATTATATACTTAACAGAAATGTGTCAAACAACTTAAAATATGTCTTATATTCTAGGTTCTTCAAAGTAGCCACCTTTTGCTTTGATTACTGCTTCACAYACTCTTGGTATTCTCTTGATGAGCTTCAACAGGTAGTCACCTGAAATGGTTTTCCAACAGTCTTGAAGGAGTTTCCAGAGATGCTCAGCACTTGTTGGTTCTTTTGCCTTCACTCTGCGGCCCAACTCACCCCAAACCATCTTTATTGGGTTCAGGTCTGGTGACTGTGGAGGCCACGTCATCTGGCACAGCACCCCATCACCCTGCTTCTTCGTCAAATATTCCTTACACAGCCTGGAGGTGTGTTTGGGGTCATTGTCCTGTTGAAAAATAAATGATGGTCCAACCAAACACAAACCGGATGGAATAGCATGATACTGCAAGATGCTATGGTAGCCATGCTGGTTCAGTATGCCTTCAGTTTTGAATAAATCCCCAACAATGTCACCAGCAAAGCACCCCCACACCATCACACCTCCTCCTCCATGCTTCACGGTGGGAACCAGACATGTAGAGTCCATCTGTTCACCTTTTCTGTGTCACACAAAGACACGGTGTTTAGAACCAAAGATCTCAGATTTGGACTCATCAGACCAAAGCAGATTTCCGCTGGTCTAATGTCCATTTATTGTGTTCTTTACTCCAAACAAGTCTCTTCTGCTTGTTGCCTGTCCTTAGCAGTGGTTTACAAGCAGGTATTTTACCATGAAGGCCTGATTCACACAGTCTCCTCTKAACAGTTGTTCTAGAGATGTGTCTGCTGCTAGAACTCTGTGTGGCATTGACCTGTTCTCTAATCTGAGCTGCTGTTAACCTGCCATTTCTGAGGCTGGTGACTCAGATGAACTTATCGTCCACAGCAGAGGTGACTCTTGGTCTTCCTTTCCTGGGGTGGTCCTTTTGTGAGCCAGCTTCTTTGTAGCGCTTGATGGTATTTGTGACTGCACTTGGGGACACTTTCAACGTTTTCCCAATTTTTCAGACTGACTGACCTTCATTTCTGAAAGTAACGATGGCCACTCGTTTTTCTTTACTTAGCTGCTTTTTTCTTGCCATAATACAAATGATAACAGTCTATTCAGTAGGACTATCAGCTGTGTACTGTTTCCACCTTCTGTCCAAACAACTGATGGTCCCAACCCCATTTATGAGGCAAGAAATCCCACTTATTATACCTGACAGGGCACACCTGTGAAGTGAAAACCATTTCCGGTGACTACCTGTTGAAGCTTATCAACAGAATACCAAGMGTGTGTGAAGCAGTAATCGAAGCAAAAGGTTTATACTTTAAAGAACCTAGAATATCAGACATATTTTCAGTTGTTTCACACTTTTTTGTTAAGTATATAACTCCACGTGTTAATTCATAGTTTTGATGCCTTCAGTGTGAATCTACAATTTTCATAGTCACGAAAAWAAAGAAAACTCTTTGAATGGGAAGGCGTGTCCAAACTTTTGGTCTGTACTGTATGACATTCACAAAAAAACAAGAGACATCTGAAATTTAAATTAAATGAAAACAGCATTTAAAGATTTGTCTGAATGCCCAAAAGTGAACATTACTGAAGGTGGGATGGATGGATTTTTATTAATGTTAACATTTTCAGAAGACATTTTATACATTTTTAAATAATAAACTTTCTGCATTTCTTTGAAAACCCATAAAATATTCAAAAACTTGTCTAGGGACTTAAACCAAGTTGGGTCCAAACTGTGAAATACTGTTTAGTAGAAAATTCTTATCTGAAAGTTAAAAGCAACTCTGAGCTTCGCCACAGTCGTTTTTGTGAGTSTATTAAAGTAACAGATGTTCTGTTAAGCCCATATCTCTTTACTTTTAATATCAACACAGACAGTACGCCTTAGTCAGGAAACAATAACAGATGTCTGATCTGAAGAGGGATTGAGCTAATTTATTGTATCAGCGCGACTTCTTTTAGCCTCTAAATTATCACAATTTTACAACTCAAAGGACTCGTGACTCGGTTTAAAACGAGAGGGAGGGAGTGGGGAGGAGAGGGGAGAGTTTACCTCCTCTTACTAACTTTGGGCATTGCTGCTGAGGTCCTGGTGGCTTCATATATCTTATCCTCAGAGTCTGCCTTTTTCTGGTTTGTTGTCTTGTATAAGCAAGGCCCAAACATGGACTTGACCTATTATGTTAGAGCTTAGTAACACTGAGATTTGTCTGTCTGCCGGTTGTGTCTTCAGTGTCCTAACCTCCCATTACATGCTTCATAAACACAGGCATAATCTCTCTTGAAATAAACTATTGCATTTGTTACATTACATAGCTGCATGTGTAACTTCACACTGCATYGCTGGAGTCCAGGACAGACACTGTTATATAAGATCTCTGTTCTGGCCCGCTGCTGAGGACAGGAAGTGAAYTTAATAAACTGTCAATGATGGCTGTTTTAAATATATATACATAATTATGTGACGCAACACTTGGGTCCAAAAGGAGACACAAACACCTCATTGCCATCTGTCCAAACAGCAATAACGAAAAAAATTTAAATTAAGTCAAACTGCCGTGTAAAACTGATAATAAATTTTAATAAAGCTGAATGAATTGTTTTGAAACTCAGTCTTTTTTTTCAGTGTGAAAATATAATGAACAATCATTATTTTTCATATTGCGCTAGCTTATTAGAAGCCTCAGTGGAGAAATAAAAGTTTATTTCTGACTGGACTGTCAAACAGTGAGTTTGATCTGAGCCAGGTGGACTATGACTGGTTTAAAACAACTCCAGTCTCAAACATTTCATTCATGACAAATGATTCATGC
>NW_013952576.1:399551-403254 GCF_001266775.1 Austrofundulus limnaeus | reverse complement strand
GTATAATTTCTGTTTCAACTTAGTGGTTAAGACGTACATGATCACGATAAGTCAAATGAGAATACAAAGTAATTCCAAGATATATCAAGGGGTTTGTTTAAAAAGGTGAGTTGATTTGTTATATTGAAATGTCTCCTGGGTGAGGAAAAATACATCCACACAGTTTTTTTTAACATTAACTGACAAAAGATTATCTTGAAGCCAACCATGAAATGTCTGAAGATCTGCTTGTAACTGACTATTAATAGATTCAATATTGAAATCAGACAAAAAAAGAACAGTATCATCAGCATAAATTAAAATATTTGAATACGTCAATATTTTTTGAAGGTCATTTATGTATAATAGGAAAAGCAATGGGCCCAGTATGCTACCCTGCGGAACTCCCATGGAACAGGGCAGAGACCCGGACACATATTATATACAACATCTATCATTTGCTATATAAACACTTCCCTATAAGATGAGATGGTGTTACAATTTGAAAAAGCTAAACTGACTGCTACAGTCACTTTGACAATGATGASATGGACTGATCGAGTGCAGTCATTCATTGTCATCAATACAAGAAAAAACATTAACCTCAGTTGCATTTTATTTTCAATGCTAATAAAATGGTAACACACTAAACCTAGAAGGTGATCGTAGCAAACAACATGTTGGCTGTGTCATAATGAATGTTGTTTTTCAAGTTTAAAGCACAACTGCATTAAACAGCAGCCTGCCACATGATAAAAAATAGAAAATAATGTTAACAACAGGCAATATTTCCACATTTTCTATAAGGATTAGTTTGCTTATGAGTACACTTCATGGCCAGTTCTGCAGAAATACACTGTTTTAAAGAGATTAGGAAACACTGTGTTTTGAAACATTAGGAATATAAAAATATAATTCTGCCTTCACAATGTTGATTTACTTCAAGGCACATCATGGAAGTTTTAATAAACATTTCAAGTGTTACAATAAATAAAATTGACTTGTAAACATAAATTAAACATTGACACCTTTTTTTTAATAAATTTTTTTAGCTGCTTGTGTTTCCACAGGGTGGCCCCATCTACCTCCTGAACCAAAACCATCAAAACCACTGACCACTTTGAGATTCTATCTCACATTTAGAGACGGTTAGTGGTTCTTCAGTGTTTCATGTTAAATATCACAAGATAAAAAGCAACAATATTATGGTAATAAAAAACAGACCTTTTTAAAAAAGGATACTAAGCTTTGTTGAGAGGAATGTTGAGCAAGACAAGGATGTAAAAGGTTTACCGTTAGCAGTCATACAAGTTATTCAAGTTGTTCAAGTTTCATATATTTTCTCATGAACTTTGAATGAAATACATGAAACCTAACATGCAGAAAAACATGTTTTTAACAAACTGTTCCTTCATTTAGCTTTATTTAATGTAGGTGGATGGTTAAAAAAATAAGAAAGGCACAAACAAAAAGAAAAAAAAGAGAGAGAAAACTCTGATTTTACTAAACCATTACTTTCTTTTTTTTACGGGCATGAGTTTTTTAGTCATAAAATGGAATAGTCTAATTGGAAGTTGTGCAGGTTTTCCAGGATCCTTCTGCTGCTGCACCTCTTGTTGTTCAGAAGTGAGAGATCTCGATGTTCTTCTGCTTCATTGTTCACCTCTCTCTCGTAGCCCATCACAACCCTTAATATTCAGATTTGATCTGATCCGAAAGGAGGAGTTTCTGCTGAAGCAACATTGCTCTTGCAGCTTGATCACCTTGTGTGTTGCAGGTTTGCTCACTCTTTCCATGCAGGAATATTTTTGGATGCAACTCACCCTTTACTTAACGATGCCACTTTGTAGTTTGGCTGACCTTGAAGTAGTTTTATCCTTACTTGTACAACCCTTTTCTTTTTAGAGAGACAAGGGTTTTTTCCTTTGTTAAATGGGAATTTTTCTTTTAAGCACTGGGTAATGTGATTAAAGTGTTTTAAGGCTGTTTATTAAAGACAAAATATATATTTTTTGTTGCTCTCATCACCAGCACATAAATATTCAAAATATCTTACATTTAATTACCATTCACATTTTTAACTCAGTTTTGCAGAGATTGAGCTAGCCTCATTTATAACGCATGCTTTGAGCTTTGCACATTACACAATATTAGTGCTTAAATTTTTGGTTTGTTGGCAAAATATCTCAAAACTTCTCAAAAAATGTAAAAAAAACTTTCCACTTTGTGCTGACTATGAAATATTTTAAAACCATCAAATCAAAGTAAATTCCTAAATAGGCTGATTTGGTTTTGCAATTTGAAACTAAATAAAATTTGTTTGACATCACGAGAACTTCTGTCAGAATTCCCTAAAAATGATGCCTCTGAAATTTTATGTTTGTTAAATAAAATTGAGGAATTTGAATAAAAAGGACTCAAGACAGCAGAAGCAAATTGTTGCTAATTAAACGGTCAAATACAAAATACAACTATCGAATATACCTGTTTAGCCTTTTTCCTTTGCCGGTACATCCCAACCAGTTCACTAACCTGCTCCTCGTCTTTGCTGCTGACTTCTGTAACATGCATTTTGGTTGTGGAAAAAGCCAACAGGCTTCAGCCGAGCTTAAAGATCAATCAGTAACATCATGAAATAAACCAGCACAATCTCCTGTTTGACAAGAAACAGATTAAATACACTTCACCTGCTGATAGCTCCACACAAAACTCTCAAGAATGTGCATCCTGCCTTTTTCATTTCAAGCAGCTAAAATAAAATCAACACATGCAGCTGTAATACCCCCCCCCCCCCCCACCCCTGTGATTTCTCTTTCTGCGCAGTACGCTGCAGATGGATTGCCTCCTGGCAACACAAGAATGTGACCATAAAGCGAGACACCTTCATGTGGTCTGGATCCTTCTGTAGCAGTGTGACTCAAATTGGGTTTCCATGTCTGAGTCGTCTACTAATGCTTTCTGGTATTATTGGGGGCAATAAAATTCAAAAGAAAGCGAAAACAGCGATGGCAGCTTCAAACAGCCAACGTAAATTAAATTGGATTTGCATCTCTTTTCTCCGACAGCGAGCTGCTCCGTCTGCCAAGCCTAAAAGGTGTCCCAGTGATAATCTCATCCTAATCTAATTAGAGATAATAAGGCCTGATGTAATGTGATCTATTAAAGCGATAGTTCAGATCTTTCAAAGCAGGGCTTGGTGGAAAGGTTACAAACAAATTGTTGTTGGACGCATTGTAGATAGTGCTTTGAACAAGCTCAGYTTGAAGAAACAGAATTTATTCTCACCAGATTGACAAGATAAAAAATGAGTCTAAAAAACGACTGAGTCAGGTCTTCTGGACCGGTTCTTCTTCATTGAATCGGGCATGAACAGAGTAATGTTGTGTATGCTGTTAAGTGMCAAGAGGACTAAAACAGCATCGGGGAAACAAAGCAGCCACTGTTCAAAAGAATGGGCCAGCGCAAAAGAGGAACATCATCAGGCCAGGACTCTGCAGTTTACACTCATCTACAGGCCAGGACTCTGCAGTTTACACTCATCTACAAGCCAGGACTCTGCAGATTACACTCATCTACAGGCCAGGACTCTGCAGTTTACACTCATCTACAAGCCAGGACTCTGCAGATTACACTCATCTACAGGCCAGGACTCTGCAGTTTACACTCATCTACAAGCCAGGACTCTGCAGATTACACTCATCTACAGGCCAGGACTCTGCAGTTT
>NW_013952576.1:392709-398990 GCF_001266775.1 Austrofundulus limnaeus | reverse complement strand
CTGCAGTTTACACTCATCTACAGTTTACACTCATCTACAGGCCAGGACTTTGCAGTGTACACTCATCTACAGGCCAGGACTCTACAGTTTACACTCATCTACAGGCCAGCGGTCACTCTGTCAGGGATGAAGATGTTCTCATCCTTGATAGGGAGGTACAGTATGTTGGTTTGRGAGAGGAGGAAAGGAAGCCATCAACAAACAGAGGTGGAGGTCTCCATTGCCCTCCTCTTACAAGCTGTTATTGTGAGCATGACTCGGCAGTCTGTGAATAGTAAGCAGCCATCAGAACACTAACGACTGTTCTTCAGGCTGATGGTCCTCTTTTGCATGTGAACAACCAATTTCGGTTGTCAAACTYGTTGATCCACTATGCAAAGGTATAGATTGTTTTTCTACCTGGAATATTTAGATGCTTCAGGATAAATTTAGTGGTTTATTTTTCGCTAATATTGCAGAGTGTTTTTATGTTATGTTATTTGGTACATTGGTTTTGAGAAAGGGTTGCTATAAACCTGAAAGAAGGTTAAATCAGGCCTCTTCCTTCATACCCCATTCTTTATGAATGATGTCACGGATGATACTGATAACCATTAGAAAGAACATCACTGTAAAGTTGACTTTTGGATATGAACCACATGAGACCGGACTTGCAATGGCACAACAGATTTAAAGTAGGCCTGTTATTTAGTTTAACGTATTTTAGGTCAAAACAAACACTTTAAAAATTTTCGCTTCTCAATTTTTACTTTGAAATCACAAAACGAAGACTAAATGATAGATTTAAGATGACTAAATGACACAGAGAACAGTGCCAAATGTTATCTGGGTTCAAGACCATCAGCAGGACAATAAGGGATATTTAACTTTATTTGTTTCCCTGGATCTGCACCAAAATCCCCCCCCCCCACACCCCACACACACACACACACACACAGTGCAGTTAAAGCCAACAGGTACAAATACACACACGGGGAAAAAAAAGGTTGATGAATATGGAAATCTGTGCACTGACACAAACATTTGCAGCCTGTTGCCAAGTCCTTACAGCGACTGGACACCATATGTTGTGTTGGCAAATCAATTATAGATTCTAACTACAAACAATCATTTTCCTCTTCAGTGCTGCATTTTTAATCTCTCAAGTGAACTGTGTCACTGTTTTACAGATGTGAAAATGACTGTAATCCAAAACGTTGACAGGTGACGTGAAAATGATGATGCTGAGTTAAAATAGGGGAGTTTAATTCCGGGTTTGTTATTGGGTGAATTATTAGGTGTCTGGTAAAAAAATGAAATGGAAGATGCAATAATTGAAAGAGCGAGTTATTTTAAACACATACATTCCTACATTTCTCTTTATCTTCTCCAGGCTTGCTATTGTGCAAACATGAAAGATTTTTATAGGAGAAAGTTATTTAAAATGCGAATTAACAACAGACAGAGACAATATCATGCTCAAACCTTTTCTCGTTGAGCTTGACTGACTCATAGATCTGCACGTAGATCAGTTGTGTAAACTTATACAGAGGTATAGGGACACCCTGACCTGGTGACTCTCTGACTCATAAGTCCCAGAATATCGCCAGAGTCCCAAATGTCACCCACAAGCTAAATGGGGCTTCTCTCAGTTGGTTGAAGTTGAGGTTTTGTGGCTATTCCTGCAGCTTCTCTGGGATTTGAGTGATATGACTCAATCTGCTGCAGCTGCAGAACCATATGTGAGAAGAAGCAGCGCACGTGTCGTACGGTCTTGGCATTGTTGTGTGGTCATGTATTAAAACTGCCTCTTGTTTGTTCAGTCACAAGACAATCAAATTACCAGTAAGCTGCATTTGGGACACTGTCAACCTCAAAGCAACAACCAGTACATGGGAAACGTGGTGAGTCACATAGTGGGACGTAGTCAGCATTGAAGTGGACACTGAGAGAAGAAAACCTTTGGATAAAAGGAAGTTAATTCACCTCAGAACCATTTAAAACAAACTGGTTTCCTGCATGAATGAGAGATAAGATGTGCTCTGTTCAGTAAATCCTTTAATTGTCTCCTATTAATCTATAAAATCTTCCTCAAGTGTTTCAACTCTGCTTCCACTTTGTCTGTGGTGTTAGTAGAACTTTGGATGAAGCCCTTGGACTCATTTTAAATGAAACTTACTGAAATAAATCTTTGAATGTACATCAACAACTTCACTTTTGGAGTCAGTCCCATTCTTGATGGCCTCCATGGGTATGGACCAACACAAAAAGTAGATACAACTCAGTTATACAGATATATATTTGGTGTGATTGTAGCTCAGAGTCATCCCCAGCATCATTAGTCTGAGCTCCAACTCTTTCCGTGGAATCGGTTTGAGCTAACTCTAAATTACTACAAAGTTTATTAGTTGTAAATGGGTTTTTAAAACAAATCTTCCACGATTGGTCCAATCTTAGCATCTGTAATATTCTCATTATGTTTATTCAAATCAGGGATTTAAAAAAAAATGTCCATCCAGACACTACAACAAAGTATTAGTGCAGGACTAAGATGATTTTTCTTTTTAATTACAAGAAATGGTGTAATATTATGAGAACTCCAAAATGAAAAAGCACTCTTACCGCTGCGTTAAAATGAGGTKTGTTGAGCATCTTGTGAAATCATACAGTGGTTTTACAAATAAGGAAATACATCTTTTTACACATCAGCTGCTGTTTGGTTGAGCTGGTCACATCAAATCTTCATGACTCTATTGCAATTTATTTTTCTCACTAATAAACTTTTTCCCCTCATGATTTTATGACTTTCTCCTGGTAATATTGTCTTTATTATGCCACTGTTATGACTACATACATAATATTATGATTTCACATTCTCATAAGACTTTATTCTGGTAATATTGTGACTTTATTCTTATAATTTAAAGGGATCCCTGATTAGTTGAAACATTAGACTTTATTTGATAAACATTTATTTTAACTGTAAAATAAAGACAGTAAAAATACGTAGGCTGTTTAGTTTTGTAAATTTTTAAAATATATTTTAACACGGACGGAGCCATTTTATTTACATGCAAAGCATTCTGGGTAAATGATGACATGGATAGGTCATTGGTGTGAGCGAGCTATATCCACCCTGAAGGTTAATCTTGGACAATATCTAATGATCGACTCTTTTAAATGAAACCAGAGAGCGTTGACAGAGAGGAGAAGGTAGAAATGACAGCCTGGAACTGAAAATATGGATGGAGGACAACAGAGCTGCTTCATGGAAGAAGAACCTCAGCTTAGCCTGTTAGTCTTTGTGCTAGCGCTGACGCTATATTGCCGTATTTGTATTAGCTCGGTRCTAGYGCGACARACTAACAAGCTAAACTGWKGTCCTCCATCCATATTTTCAGTTCCAGGCTGAGTCATTTCTACCTTCTCCTCTCTGTCAACGCTCTCTGGTTTCATTTAAAAGAGTCGATCATCAGATATTGTCCAAGATTAACCTTCAGGGTGGATATAGCTCGCTAGCAGTCTCGCACCGAGGACCTATCCACGTTATCATTTACCCAGAATGCTTTGTGTGTAAACAAAATGGCCCCGTCCGTGTAATATATTTTTAAACTTTTAGTTTAAAATTATAAAAACTAAACAGCCTACAGTATTTTTACAGTCTTTATTTAAAGTCTAATGTTACAACTAATYGGGGATCCTTTAAAAGAAAATGATTTTAGTCTGGCTCAGTTACTCCATCATAAACCACAGCTATCCTAACAGTAGATGCATTAAAACACTGCATAATGTGGTAAACATAAAACACAGTGAATGTTGATGTCAGGATCCCCCTCATCTTATTTAAATGGCTCACCAGTCACACTCAGCAGGTGACTCTTTTAGTCTCTACTTCCCTTCATGCTTTTTTTAATTACCTCAGTTCAGCGAGGACGTTTGAATCAAGTGACCTGAGCTCACGAATCTTATCTAATGTCTAAAAGCAGATACCTTGGCCGCATGCGTGCAAACACAAACACGAAACGTCTCCTGAAAACGAGGGACAAAGAGATCTTTAAATGTCCTATACACAAAGTGTGTTTTCTTCTCTATCTGCACGTCCCGTCTGTGTCTCCGACGTGCAAAAGTGACCTCGCTAAGGAAAAAAATAAATTGACCCATGTGTCGCAACTGCAGATAGTGTTCAGGTTGTTGACATGTGGGGAGACCGATTCACTCACTGGGTTTTGCAGCGCCGCAGTGCTTAGATGTGCAGCGGAGAACGGTTTTCWTGCGTTTGGACACTTATAGAAATGCCTGCATGTTTGACTCCAGCGGACACACTCACAGAGGCTATCTAAACGCTCACGCAGTGTTTCTTCCTTCCGGGAAGGAGATGTTGGGTCTGCAGCAGCTCAAGCTCCCTGACTATAAAATCTGATCATAAGATACACTTGGCTTCTCCCTCAGTAAAGCACACCCCACTCAGGACATTGTGTATCTTTGAAATGTACGATCTGCATATTCTGCATAGCTGCTCCGTGCTGCAAGTATGTTTGCACGTATTACATGAAACAGGACGAAAGTAAATATGCATTTGTTTGCGATATACGTCCAAGTAGCAGCTTGTGATGAAAGGAGCATCTTTGAGTTTACCTATAGTGCATGTATGCATTAGCAAAAGCATGAGCGGCAGCCCCGTCTTGATCTTTTCCAGTTTGGGCCTCTTAATTGCATAAACACAGACACACCCAGAGAAATGTTTGACGAAGAAATGAAAGCCAAAGTGAAAAAAAAATAAATAAAAGAAGCCAACYATTTAAGTCGTTCCTCATCTACCTGCCTATTTTTTCTAGTTTCACATCAGCAATCACCTGCAACAGCAAAGACTTTAATAAAGTTAGGATATTAAGGGATAAAGACATACATATACATAACAGATTATCTTCGAATCTGCCATATTACTTTCGTGAAACTTCAAAGGCTTCATCGTTAACAGTAAACAAAAAAAATTACCTTCCCACGTGTTCCACGCTCGAGTCAAGTCAGGACATTATGATCCAGGTTGTTATACTGGGTCTTAACTTTTGAGATCAGCTTTGAATAGAAATTTAACACCCAAATAAGGCTGTTTTTCATCATGTACTTCCTAAAATTCTTATCATGCCGTCCTAAACCTGTGTTTTGCATGTGATGCTGTGGAGGTGCAACGTTTAGTGCATGACTCATCACATTTCTGACCTCATATTTTAATCCTAAAAACAAACTTTATTTAAAAAAAGAGGGAACACATGTCATCCACCCCCTTTCATACCAGGGATTTAATCGAAGACCCTCCTTTATTAAAATATATTAAAGTAGGAGTCATTCTGGGTGATGCTTCACACCAGGGGCTTTTTATAAGGATTTATTAACACTTTTATAGAGGCTGTTCATAAGTTTCTAAACGCTTTATGAAGCAGTTGTGACTCACTGTTTGTACAGAAGCAGGCTCACTATTTTGAAAGCTCAGGTGCTATATTTTAATTTTTTTCTTCATAATCTAGGTTTAAGATATCAAAAGTTCCTATTCTGCTCATTGGCGCCCAATAAAATGTGTCTGAGCTGAGGAATGTGCGACAACTGTGTGTCCACCTAACCAAGTTTTAAAATCTTATATCCAGCCAAAAAGTCTTTTTGATCTTGTTTTGAGACCAATTTACTAAACAAGAACTGATTGTGTAAGAATAATCATCTTGTTTTCAGAATGTGTAAGATTATTTGTCTTGTTAGTCTGAAAATTTGACTCAAATTAAGTCAAAATTTTCTGCCAATGGAGTAAGAAAATTTTACTTAGTAATATTCTTGAAATAAGAGAAAAATGAGTCAAATCAAGTATTTCAAGAATCTTACCAAGTAAAATTATCTCACTGCATTGGCAGAAAATTTTTACTTAATTTGAGTCAAATTTTCAGACTAACAGGACAAATAATCTTACACATTGTGAAAACAAGATGATTATTCTTACACAATCAGTTCTTGTTTAGTAAATTGGTCTCAAAACAAGATCAAAAAGGCTCTTTGGCTGGATATAAGATTTTAAAACTTGGTTAGGTGGACAGTTTTTACAGTGTAAGGATTGTAGTTTCAGTCTTCAGTGTAAATAATCATAAACTTCCGTGCAGATAAATGTGTTATGAAAGATGGTGCTTTAATGGTTTAAAATATAAAAAAGGAATAAATTGCTGTGACATTTTTGAGATTTGAGTTGTGAAACTCACCTGCATCATTTTACAGTGAGCACATTAAGTATTTTATACAAGTTGCAAGTGACTATTAAATAC
>NW_013952576.1:383432-392299 GCF_001266775.1 Austrofundulus limnaeus | reverse complement strand
ATTTTAATGTGTGTGTAATTATTTTGTTTTCTTATTAGCTGCGTTTCCATTGACCATGAAAATGCGCAAATTAGAATTTCAAAACTAAATTTGCTCAATGGAAACASGTCAATTTTGAAAAAATTAAGTTTTTCGACTAAATTTTGCGCTAGGATGAGATTCGGCCGAATCGAAATTGATGTATTTTGCAAAACTGAGATGGAAATACTTTTTTCGGATCACGGGAGTCACGTGATCAAGAACCGACTGTTTCTACTGATGAAAAAAATGACGAAGAAGAAGATACCAGAAAGTAAAAGGAGTAGTGAAATCACGGAAGTAGTAAAAAATATTAAACTCACGACTACATTTTCCCAAAAACACAGCATACGTAGCTGCTCCCAAGTATAAGGGGCTTGTCGCTCGAAAGCCTCGATAAGATGTCGACGTCTCCTGTGATGGCTGATAATGAGCGCTAGTGTCGTGGTAGCAATATGCTATGTGTTTACATCCATTGCTGCCATGTTTGTAATGACTTATCATGAGAACAAATGTGTTCACACGTGACTTTAATAGCATTTCTTACTTAATGTAAACACTGCAGTTGTGAAACTGTTTTTCGACAATAACAGAATATCAACAAAGTTTTGCGCACATTTGCAATGGAAACGCAGCCACTGCTATTTCAATAATTCACCATATTTCTTCTCAGCAACTTGTCTTAAAGGTATTCAAAAAATCCTGATAGATTTGAGAAAAAGATCAGACAGTGAGGCTGAAAGTTAAATAAATGAAGTGGCTAACAAACTACTAGCATGATCTACTAAGCATGTTTCACTTTCTGTATTATCAACACATACTTGCAAACCAATTTTCTGTTGTGGGTATAAAAACACAAAAATCATATAATCTCATGTTAGCTTTGCTCATAACTTCAAAGAACTACTGCAGATAAACCAAAGAGTCACGGTGGCTCAGAGCCACAGGTTGCAGACCTCTGGTTTAGTGGTTAGCACTGTTGCCTCACAGTATGAAAGTCCTGAGTTTGATCCTCGGTTCAGATCCAGGGTTTTTCTGTGTRTTTGCATGTCCTCCTCATGCTTGTTGGGTATACTCCAGGTACTCCAGTTTCCTCCCACAGTTATAAAAACATGCCTATTCGGCTGCCTTCAGACCACTCAGGCCTCCCTTGTAAAGGAGATCTGGTCTCAACTTACCTTCAAATGGTGATAAATAAGAATAACAAATTGTGACACAGTTAGACAACCTGAAGTTCAGATAATGTAAAGGCATGTTTGTCACACACATTAGCATCCCTGGAAGCATGTTCAACAACACACACGCACACACACAAAGTCTAGCTACATGTGCACATGTCAGTTATGTGCACTATGAGCCACAGCAACAGGTGCAGCAGTCACAGAAGCAACAGTATCAGCTGTTGCAGAGGAAAAACTATCAGATGTGCTGCCACCACACACACACACAACACGCAGCATATCCACTAGTGTGCAAGCTGAGTCTTTCTAAATAACTGGGATGACTGGAGAAGCACAAAACACCTCTGTCTCCTGGGCTTAGCTAAAAAGGTTAAAGGTGTGGTGTAATGCAACTCTTGTTTCCTCAAGTCGGGTTTCCCCAGAGTCAGATTTTTTAACCTAATCTAGAATTATGAAATTCTTTTCACAGCTATTTTTGGAGCTCGGCTCAGTCAGCAATGTCTTTGAATGTTTTACTTCTACTTTTCCTTTTCAATCTGTTTGGCTGTGTGACAAAAACATCGCCTCCACGCTGCACATCCAGCTGGTGTCGATGCGAGGATGAGAAATGTGCATTGCAACTGCTGCTACTGAAAAAGGAAGAACTGCAAAAAGGGGTTCCACCTAACACAACACGTCTTTGCGGTTTTGTTTTGAGAACTTCGGTCCAGCACTTGGATTTTCTGACAACTCAAAAAAAAGTGGAACTCTAAAAGCTTAAAGTGGCAARCGAGAACAAAAAATGAGCAAGTGTGTAAAAGAATTGTGTTTTCTGAAGAGTTTGACAAGTTCCCAGTATATTTGTGTGGACAAAGTATTTGTTAATGTCTATAAAAGGATAAAAATAACAGAAAATCAAAAGTCATAACACCCATCAGCTGAAGGAGCCGAACATTTTAATGTATGAACGGCTAAAAGAGCATGAAGTATGCAAAAATGCACAGAAGAATACCGAAAAGAAAAACAAGTGTAGGGTCACCTCGAGTGAAGAAACAAGATTTACTGCCTCGAAGCAGGCCTCGGACAGGCCTGACGAGAGGACAGGAACTCTGTCACAAACTGAACTCTATTTAGGGCATGACAGGTCATTTTAACCGTGGAAGAGAACCTCTCAGTTCTTTTAATMAGATAATGGACAGAACAATCTCTTCTGTTCGTGATTCATTTGTTGTTTAACTAAGAATGTTTATGCATTTGTTAAAACATGATAATGACTGTGGAACCATTTCTTTTCTTTTATMGTGCCTTAAAGATTTATAACGGTATAAAAAAATCACAGAGAATCTGATTACAATGTTTTGATTGTGTTTTTATGTAAATCACTGTTTTTATTTTACTGTGAACACAGTAATATAATTGTGGATTTTTCCTGAAAAAATCTTTCATTTATCTGGACTAACAGAAGATTCCGAACTGATTATAAAACAGAAACGTTAATTAATAATCATAAATGTTTTGCAGTGATTTCTCTTAGAGTCTGTCAGAAGAAAGCTGAAAAGAGGTTATCACATCCTGTTATGAACAACCACAGAATTTTAACCTTGGGCTGGCGCCGGCTGGGAAATCTTTATCTTTCTTTCTCTGACTCATCTCTAAGCCTGAGGACGGAACCAAAGTTCGTCCGTTTCTTTTACTAACCCGGAAGGCTTTGAGCAACACACTCTTCTTCCTGATTCCAACCTAGGAAGACAGCTGGGATTCTCTCTGGAAAAACCTCAGTTTGGCTTAAAGTCTGATCCCATGAGCTAACTAGGGAAGACTTCACAGCCAGGGACCCGGCACGCCTGCCGGTGGTCTCACCCCAAGGCTGAGCCTCTGAGTGTGTTTTTAACTCCCGAGGGGAGATTTTATTTTGGAAAGAGGAACTGGATACGGCTTGAATTTTTCTGGCTTGGACTGAAACAGACGAAAGTTACCTGGAAAACATCTGTTCGCCAATGATCAGTAAGCGAGCCGACATCAGTTCCCTGACTGATCGGAGGCGAGCCAGCTCCTACCCYGAGRGTGCCTTAAGAAGTCATCATCAGGTAAAAGCTGATGTGTTCGGAGTGACGTGTCATGTGGAACCTGAGCTTAGAAAAGGCGTGCAGTTCCGGTTGACCCACACTTTGATAAAAGTAAAAGTAGTAGTAACATACTAATCTTACTTTCCTCCAAGTAATCTGAGTTGATGTGAATTGAAATTYGGACGCAGGTTTTATCTCATTTAACTCGGACACTTGTCATAGGAAAACCACAATCAAGTGTGACTTATGATCTGTGCAATTTGTGTAAATAAATGATTGCATAGTCTTCTATGAATCAACTTGAACTCATCTGAATGTTCACTTATTGTGTCACTTTTCACTTCGCACAGTCAAGATATTAACAAGTAATGAGAAATACCTTGGTAAAAGTTTCCTCATAACCTTGTGTATGAGAGATGTGGGAAAAGCTTAATTCACTTTAAGCTCACCTCCTACACAACAAATGTTGAAACTTGCTTTTATCAGACATAGACAGAAATAAAAAAAAAGTTTTAACCTGATTTCTCTGCTTTCTAACTGACAAACACTCTCTGCAACGAAAAAACACACAACATATTTTAACCGTTTTAAACTTTGTTCTTTTACTTCTGAACATACACCACGACTCATGAATAAATATTTACAGCACTGAAATGACATTCATTTGACTCTGATGGAGGTAGAAAATCACATTTCAACAAATGAAGCTGCAGTTCTGCTTCATAAACTCTTAAGCTGGACACACAATCACAGTTCTATCACTATTTATAGGACACGTTTGAAAAKAAATCCTAATTGTAACATATGTTGAATGTGTCAGAGATTAAACAAAACCCCAAATCTGGTCAAGTAAAACAGACAACAAGATGACAGCACCTTCGTGGGATACATGTGAGACGTTGCATGGACTCATGATTTGAACAGTTATTAATCACAATAACCACAACAACATTAAACATTCAGGCTTTTAAAGATTATATTTATAGTTCAAAACCATCAAAATCCTTTTCATCTACTGTAATAAAAAAAATCAGAAAGATTGTTTTCAAATTCATGTGGCGAACTCATCTTATTTTTTATAAAACAGTCAGAAAAGGTATGATAACAACAATGTAATTTACATTTAAGCTAAGTTTCTGCTCAGGTTAAGCATTTATTTCCAAGTAAACAGTTATGTAAACTATCGCAACAGTTGTGAGAAGTAAATGTAACAGTTCTCGAAGCAGCAGACGCCACTGCTCGATGCGGATTCCCTCCCGCTCTGTTTGACAGATCGCGGTGTCGGAGAGCCAAAGCAGACAGGACAAAAGGAAAGTGCAGGTTCGTGGAGGTGAGAGATAATTCCAGGGAAAGTGCCGTAGAGGAAAAGGAACATGGGTAGGAAATAAAAGACCCATCTGATAGTCACAAGCTTGGGTCTCAGATGTTTATCTCATGCTCAAATACATCGCAGTTAAAGGTTCTGAGGTTTTATCAGGAAGTGATTTAAAACAGGAGAACTGTTCTTCATAAAGTTATCATAATTCAGCCCCGAGTGAGACCATGCTCTACCAAAATAAGGCTTCAGGGTGCAAAAAGTTCAATTTGTTTGCCAATGAAATTTAAAAAGAACTGTTATTAGTAAGGCTATTAAATATCTGAAAACCTGCTGTTTCCTGTGGTGTTAATCACAGATGTGGACACCGGGATCATCTAAGATCCATCCATCTGTTTTCTAGCAGTGGTAAAATCAAACAGGGGCTTCCAGGTGGGCCTGGATGAATACTGGTGGGCCACAATTTTGTATAAATGAAAACTGGACTAACATTTGCATCTATGTTGATCTGTTAACTTCCAGCCTGCWTAACAGCAGTAGCAGAAACTTGTGACCATTACAATACAAAATATCACCAGGTGTACACCAAGGAATCTAATTTTAAAACATCTTGGAAAAAAAATTAAAGTGAAACAAAGATCACGTTTCTTGATTTAGCAACTTAAAGTTTTTAAATCTAAGAGTCTAGATTAATGGATGAATTTAGACTGAACAGTCTGTCACTAAAACAGACTTTTTCAAGGTTATTTAATTGGTAACATTGAACATTATTTTATTCTTTAGGAAATTAGGAGACAAAAAGAAAGAAATAATGAAACAGAGTATTTGATGGAGTGGGTTTAGTAAAAAAAAAAAGTGGGTGGGACCAGACCACGCAGGGCCCACCCACAGCCACGCCATTTGCTTAAAATTTGAAATATTTTTTTGTCAAAGCTGGGCTTCAAAACGCAGCAGTTTCTAATAAATTCTGAAGATTTTTTTTGAGCTATTGAAAAATCTAGTTTTGTGGAAACATTTCTGTGAAAATATAATTTATTTAACGATGCGAGCAGAGTTTTATTTTTTTCTGAATAAGTTATCTAGAGAAGCCAAGATATTTTTGATCAAAGTGGATGAAAGTGATTCTTATACAAAAAAAATAATTTCTGATGTGAATAACTTACATTGCAACCAGTTGTGTTTTCAGTACTCTGTGGTTAAAACACAAAATGGCTAGATTTTTTTTAATTTTCCAAAATTGAAATATGTTTTATAGTCTCTTGGCAAATTATTTATCTGGTGAAAMAAACACAGAACAAGAAAGTGTTCAATAAATTATGAGACAGTAAAATTGGTGCTTTGTGGGAAAAACTGCATTTTCTTCCCGGCTTGACTGTGTAGATTTGAACCAACAACAAATGCAGCATTTTGTTCTTTTCAAGGAGCTAAAGGTCTCACATTCTTTAGGAATCTTATGAAACACTGCTTTTTCTGCTAGAGTTTAAAGTAAGATCATTTTATGATGAGAAGGGACACATTTAATGATTAGATTAGATTAGATTAGATTAGACCTTTATTGTCATTGTACAGAGCACAATGAAATTATGATCAAATTTTTAAAATTACGTTGTGCGCAATCTCATACTCTTGGAGTATAATTTGAAAACGACTCTCAGCTACTACCACACCAAGGTTAAGCTTAGCTGTAAAATTGAGCCATTTGTGTGTTTGCTTTTATTTTGAGATTGTAATCTTTACTCTAATAATTCAACCATCAGCTGTTTGAGGGATTTTAAACAGGTACTMAGCAATTCTTCTAGCTCTCATTTAAAGATGAAAGATAACATTGATTTGAATACAGTGCTGATATAGCTGCTTGTGCAACCCAGTCTAATACAAAAAAGGTGCAAATGATCCATTAWCCCAACTGAAAATATTAAAAAGTGGGCCTTTTATTTTAAAATCCAAGTTCTACGAAGGTAAAGTGTCTTTGTCTGCACAGGTATAAATACTCATAACTCTGTTGGAGCTAAAAACTTGTGGTTTCAGAAGTCACATAGAAGACATTCACAAAAAAGTTGGTACCATTAGGTTAGGGTTTTTTTTTTTATTTTCCCAGAACTTTTGTCTCAGTTCTTATTCTTTTTCTGTTTTCTAAGATTATTTATTTCAGTTTTATTCTTCAACTGACAATATCAAATTCAATTATTATCATTTCTATTTGTTTGGTTTGGTTTAGGAAACAATACTCAAGTTAAAAAAGGGTAACTTTCATTCAAACGKACATAAAAACACAAAATTCTAACAAAAAAATTCTCTAAAAAGACCGTAAAGTATCCAAATGTGAGTAACCCTTGTTAAAGATGTTTCCCAGTTTGTGCTGTGGATAAACTTAKCTATTCCACACTTAATCTGAAACTAGTCTGGCCCTTGTTTGTTTAGTAAGAGTTAAGAAAAAAACAATAATCCAGTGGTAAAAAACAGAGTCCACAAATGAAATACAGTAAAAACCCACAGTAACACTGACATGTTATCTTTGCTTCAGAAATGAGCAAAAACCAAGACCTTTGAGTTGGACTATTTGGTTGTTGATGTGCTCTCAAGTCAAGCTCTAACAACTTTTTTTTGTACAGTATTTGGTCAAGCAATTGAAGCGAGATCCTCCTTACAAGTCTTACTGCTGGAGCTCTTGGTCTGCCAGCTGGACAGGGAACCCGGAGCCACGTCTAGAACTTGCTCAGAATCAGTTGTCTGCAGAGCAAGTGTTGGTGAGCTGTCCTGAACTGAGCTCTCCAGTGTGTCCTTCCACCTCGATGTTTGCCGGCTGTCCAGCGCCCTGGCACTGTCCACATCCGAGCTCCCAGTCTGCCTGTGCAGGGACTTGGAGAAGTGATTTTTCACATCGCACCAGCCGCACGCTGCCCTCCTTCTCCAGCGTCCTCCCTTGCCCCTTAAATGAAGTATCTCCTGGAAGGCGTGTCGGAAATCGGGGCTGCGGCAGTAGATGAGCGGGTTGAAGGCTGAATTAGAGTACCCGATCCAGTTAAGGATTTCTAAAACCTTATTGTCTCCAATATCCATTAGAGAAACTATGATATTGAGGATGAAAAAGGGCAGCCAGCAGAATGTGAAAGTACCCATGATGATTCCGAGAGTTTTTAAAGCTTTTTGCTCTTTAAGACAAAACTTAAGACGCTTCGTTGTTGACTGCTTTCCTCCCCCTTTTTGTGTCCTCGTTTTGTTTTTGCCCTCCTCTCGATCATCTGGTTGCTGCATGTTTAAACTGTCCTCCCCTGCTGGTTCCTCCACATCGGATCTTGCCCTGTGTTTATTCAGTGCGGGGCTGTCATCCGGGGAAGTTCGCTGTGCCGAGTTGTGCAGATTGTAAAGGTGTCTCTCCCTGCCCCTGATCTTCTCCAGCTGTTTCTGAGCCTCCTGGAAAACGCGGCTGTAGAGGAAAATCATCAGAAACAGAGGCAGGTAGAAGGACACAACTGAAGATGTCACTGCGTACTGCGGGTTGGTGTGGAATTCGCAGCAGTTCTCGTCTTTTAAGCACGCGTCTGCACGTGGGTCCTCCTTCACCCATATGTTCAGAAAAATGGGCAGGAAGGAGATGAGGGAGGCTACTGTCCAAACAGCAAGAACCACTATGATTGCCCGGAACCTGTACAGCACCAGGAGAAAAGAAGAATTCCATGAGTGTGGAGATCAATGACAGTTGTTTATAATACGTGCTGACTGTGCAAAAGTGTAAAGAGCCAGAAATATATGTTTACAATCACATGAGACTGTGTGTATCAAATCAAAATGAAAGGCAGTGGTGGGGTATAATCATTGGAGTCCAACTGGCAACTCAAAACTGCAAGAAATTAGGCACAGTTTTGTTAGTCTAAATAAATTTTGTTTGTTAGCAACCAACTGACCGGCTAGCTGTTCTGCCACATTATGAACAGCTGGTTTGAAAAGATCACAGAATGCATGTATACGACCTGTAAAACCGCATGTATTGTTTTGTTTTAAATACCTCAGCACACATCGTACCCACCTTGGCTCACTTTAGCCCCTTTACCATCAAATCTCACTCTAATTTGTTCATGTCTGTTCAGTTCTGCTCAATAGGCCTATAGCTGTGTCTCCGTTCAGGGGCTGCAGCCTACCTAGCCCACGGCCCATGCTGGGACATGTATTCACACATCTTTTCACTGGAGGAATCACTTCACAATTAAAATCGTTACACGTAAATATCGTAAAAGGCACAGTGTGTGGGATTTGTTGTTTTCAGCGACATCTAGTGGTTGAGTGGTTGAATCATCCTCCCTGGTCCTC
>NW_013952576.1:381546-382830 GCF_001266775.1 Austrofundulus limnaeus | reverse complement strand
TAATAATAATAATAATAAAAACCTCTTCTATATTTCTTTTGTTTGCTGATGGTGCAATGAGTCCTGAAATATCTTTACAATAAGGCTCCCTTTATAGATGGCTTATAAATACTTTATAGATGGGTTATCAATTCATCTGTAACCACTTTATAAGTGTTTATTATGCATAACTTAAGAATAAGAAAGTGACAAAACTGTCTGGTTTCTTGCTTAATAGTGAGCCAAATCTTTTCATGTACATATTATAAAGTGTTATATGAAACATTTCACACTAGGTTAACTTGTAAGCAAAATGATGTATTGGAAACACATTTTTACAGTAGGTACACTATTAATGATTAATAAATGTGCATAAATGTCATAATGGAGCCTTATAAATAGTGTTCAGTCTTACATTTTACAATAAGGCTACCTTTGATAGTTGTAGATATGTATAATACAGTGCAATATTACACGTATAATATGCGTTTCTAATACATTATTGTGTTTACAAGGTAGTAACTTAGTGTGAAATGTTTAATATAGCACTTTAGATGTAACATGTACATAAACAGATTTTACTCAGTATTTGACCAAAAACCGGACAGTTTTGTCTTACTCGTCCTTAATTAAAGCAAAAATAAACACTTAATAATGACGTATAAAGTATTTACATATGAATCTATAAAGTATTTATAAGCCATATATAAGGGGAGCCTTATTGTAAAGTGGTACCAATATTTTTAGGTGGGAAGGATACTCAAATGCAGCCTTCATTTGCAGTATTTTGTGGGTCACATTTGTCGACAGCATAAGGAGCCCATGAATTGGGACAGCCTTYGGACATACTTTGAGTCACACGTCTTGTTCCCCCTGATCAGTGACAAAAATTTGCGTAACTTCTATTTGCTCTCTCGCAGCTGTCCCCCAATGACAGCCATGCATTGTCCCAGTCAGAACTCTGCGATGTGGACCTTGCGGCTCAGAACGTGTGATTGGTCAGAAMTTCATGGGTGTGTTTGTTCATGAAGAGCAACACAGCGCTATGGAGCTAGACCACAGCAGAATCCAAGCAGCTCCGCCTGCATGCTATTTTATTTTAAATAACTTTTTAGTCTAAAGCAGGGCTTTTCAACTGGCGGTCCGCAGGCCACATCCAGGCCACGAGTGATGAAAGTTCGGCCCGCCAACTGGTTCATTCATCTTTTAAGCCCAGACCCCCCCCAGTTTTCCACTTTAACTCTGATGAGTTATTTCAGTTAGACATACAGTAGACATGTTTGGTATCTACAGAAACGTCAGAAT
>NW_013952576.1:375596-381386 GCF_001266775.1 Austrofundulus limnaeus | reverse complement strand
ATATTTGTGTGTGTGTTAAACAGGAGGCATAGTGTGTCATTTTTGTTTTTGATATTGTTTCATTATCATTACTGCTATTACATAGGATTCTGTACATTGTAGCCCTAATCATGCCTAAATGCAGCAAAATAAACTGTTTCAAAGGTCAAAGATCTTTGAAATACTTGGTTTATTTGCATAATGACATTAATTGTTGGATGTTTGGCCCCTGAGGTGTTGGCTTGCATTAACTGTGGCCCCAGGAGCAATTTAGTTGAATRGCCCTGYTCYAAAGCCTGCTGTCAAAAGAGCTAGCAGAGCAGCTGGTTTGATCTTATTGAACGAGAGCATGCAGCTGATGTTCACGTCTTTTTTCTGTGACCACCATTAACAAAACAAAAGTCTTTCCTCCTCAGACTCTTCACCCAGTTTTCAGTGAAAAAAAAAAAACCACACACATTTTCCAGCCATCATTATTGCAGTTTATATAGTTATATGAGCTGTGGGAGGGCAGAGGGAGGAATTATGATCATTTATGTCCCACTGCGTCTTCAGCCCGTTTATACTCACTCAGGAAAAAGACGTCTGAAATGACACAATCACCGACCTGCTGTCTCACGTCGTATTGAAGTATAACCCAAGCTTTGGTGACGTAAGCGACAACAAATGCAGCTCCTGAATTGAAACATAACATATGCGTGTGTCCTTGTAAATGTGTTCCGATGGGTGCATGGCTTAAGCCGTTGTGGGTTTATCGTCCAGTCTGATGCTTATTTTTTAAAATTTGTCGCAGCACTGTTTCTAAGTATGTTTATAACCGTAGGCAGCCAGTTTGTCTGATACCTCCTGGTGTATCTGCTCTTTTTAGACTACTGCTCTGTTCAGCTAAGCTGTCAGCGTACAACAATCAGTTTCACCCACTGGAACCAGCACCAAGGTGGATCCGACTGGTGGAAATGGACAGAAATTTGGCTGATGCTGTATTGATGAGAACAGCTTAAAAGCACGCACACGGAGAAGGGGCTTTGTACCCACATTGTCTCACTTTGTACCCCTTTTGTCAGCCTAACCAACATTCATGTTTTTATCTGCCAGAATACATTTCAAAATAGAGAGTAATAAAAATAGCATTTTTTATTCTGAGGATAAATTTCAAGCAGATGTTAAAATACAGTTTTAGCACTTGAGATGGGCTGTAGATACCCACAGGTGGGTTTGAGACCAATGTGGCTCATTTGAGAGAAAAGTTGCAGCTCAAAATCAAGCGATGTGACTGCACACCTCTGCATCTCCCATAAAAACCAGCAAACCAATGAAACTGTGAAACTGGGATTTCTATAAACTACCTTTACAAAACAAGGAAGAGATGACAAACTTGTTTGGGTGGGAGATGTTTTGAATCCACGCTGAGAAAAATGGGATAAAGCCAGTATCTCACCGGGCAGTGACTTCTGGAACTGCTGGTGACTTGTTGACGATTTGCAAGGGATCTCTATCTTGATGAGGGAGTTTTCAAAATGTCTTGAAGCARTCATGGGGGTTCTTAATTTCTTCATGTGAATCTCAAAAGCGTATTGTGTCTCTGAAATTTTAAACGTGGAGAAAATATAGTATGCGACAGATTTTCTCTCAAAATAGTCACGCAGTCATTAAAGTTCTCCGGAGCTGTATTCTGACACTTGCGTGAGAGACCACACAGATGATAAATTATATTTATTGAAAAACATGTCCAAATCTGTTTATCTTCATTTCCAAAGTAGCAGATAAAATCAAAAACACGGGGGCGGCTACCAAGGTGCGCACAATGCAAGCTGAGGCAGATACGATGTGAGCAAGAAAGGAGCTAAAATACAGTTCATGCTCACTAAAATAGCCAGTGATTTTTTCAAAACTGGCCACACACAAAACATGGTTACAGAACCATTGAGAAACTTGGTTGCAAACACTCAGATTTCAGAGGGAGAGTAAATTGCAATTTTCCTTTTTTTTTCAATTTTCTCGCTATTTTGTGTTGTCAGCTTGTTTCTGTGAACACTTCCAAAGGTTTAGGGGTTCGAATGGTTGATGTAAGAGGGTTAAAGAGTTTGATTTTCTATGGAATAGTCAGTATAAAAGTTGCTACATATGATTATAACTGTATGAAATAGTTTTATAGTTCAGAAGATATATGATAAATAGTTTTTAAAAAGCCATTTAACTGAAACTGAAACATTTAACTGAAGTGTAATAGTTTGACATAACGCTCATTCAAAAGAGTTTACACAGCATGTTTTTTTTAGAGACAAAAATTACAGTATTTGTACCATCTACATTTATTTAGACAGGAGACTGGCTTCATTGCAACACAGTCTGCAGCTCATTGCAAAATGCTTTTTGTGAAACACAATTTGCAAAACAAATTGTTACACAAACCCATTCTGCATGACACTGTGATGCAAACGTATTGTGATCTAAAAACTCATAACAGGTTTGGGTGCTTCTCCCAAACCTGTGAAACAGTTTAGTCTGCTGTCTAATACAGGTAAGATACTGACAACTAATTCCATGAAACCTTTATTAAAATAAATCATTTTAATTATAAAGGTGAGCTGTTCAGATTAATGTGCATCATGACTATTAAAAAACTAATTACTTAGTAAAAATGTAAAATATACAGACTTTTTGTTTTAGCTAAAGATGTTTCAAACCTTGTAGGGCATTTCTTTCTGTTTTTAATCAGTTTCTTAAAAAAATTGACAATCTTTTCATTATTTTACATACTGGTTGCTCTTATTACGAGTGAGAATATCCCTGAGAAGCGAAAAACATGAGGTGCACAGTGAAAGCACAAATAGGCTGGGAAAGTGCGAGTAGGCCTAATTAAATACATTGAYTTCAGTCTTGTCATACCTCAGTCAGATTTTTGTGGTGTTGGCGCTGGTAGCCTCGAGCGTCTCGCCTCAAGCAAAGACAAGTACCGTGAGATCCTGATGATCTCACCTCTGTGAAGCGCAGCACCTTCGAATTCTTTTCATTTATAAACTTGTATCCAACCCCGACAGACTCGAGAGGTTTAAAAGAACAGCTTGTACAACTATTGGACAACGTTATCGCACTTGTTGATCATAAACACTTTAAGTCTGTAAGCAGACATGGACATGAAGCAGAGTTTCCCTTTATGTTGAAGGACGCAGTGTAACTGGTATCACAAACACCTTCATAAAGAACACGAAGAAGCAAACAAATTATTGCTATTTAGAGGCATTAAAAATGCATAAAATTCCTGCTGGAGGACTGACACATCCATTCAGAACTAAAAGGGCTAATCAGTAGCAGAGCTAGGATCTGATAGGTCAGAAGAGTGGAACTGCATGCATTGAGCAGAGAGCCCCGGCTCTTTAAGGATTAATGATTTAAAATTTTCCACCAAGTCACATCTTCAACCTCAACCCAATAAAACAAAAACTTTCATGTCACAGACGGCTTCATTAGTCGACTGGACAAACCTGATGAAACGTTACTCATTGGGTTTTAGCTTGAGCTCAGAGACACAGGATATCCAACAATTTAAAACATTTAATTACCGTATTTATTCGTGTATAATACAATCTCATGTGTAATATGAACCCCCCTTTTTTTTTTTTTAGCTTAAAAAGCATAAAAAATGTAATCATCAAATTACCTCCAATTTCATACAGACTTCAAGATTTTTCAGCCTTTGCAGTCTTTGTACATATCAGTAAAATGATCATTGGACTGTTCATTTTATTTTAACAACATATGTACTAAAAGGTATTCTGACAACAAATATATATCAGCTGTAGCAGCATCATATGAATTCTGACATTTTACACATAGTCCACCAGGAGGCGCCAACACAAAAGTCAGGGACTTCACATGAGATTTGGACCATCTTGTGGGGGAAAAGCAGATTACTTCCTACTCACGAGCGCCCCCTCTGGTGAGGAAACGTTTTTCAGGGATACAAACTTTTTCAGAACACCGGTAGACGGCAGCCATTACAGACGAACATGTGCTTGTTGTTGTTCCAGGAGCGGCCCGGTCACACACTAATGTCATTAGTTTGTTATCATTACTAAGGAGCAGGAATACTTTTTCCACTTTTTTCACATCATGTCTCCTGACTGGATCTGTTATTATCTCGCTCTGAAGCACGGAGGAGTGTCAGAGGTAAGCTCGTTTCAACTGCTTTTTATGACGCGGTCTCATTTAAGGACTCATGCATTTTGTGAAWGAAGCCGATATTTCCTTTAAAATACATAAGTAAAAACATTTATCCGAGTATAGTACTACCCCCCAACTTTATGGATGATTTTATGGATTTAATTTTACGTATTATACTTGAATAAATACRGTAGTTCYCTTYTGTCWAAAATGTTTGATTTYATCTTGAACTAGGAAGACGCTTTGGTTTACCTGGTGAGCAGCGTTGGGTAGCGGAGAGGTGACATGATTGCGAGGTAGCGATCCATAGCAATCACACACAGCGTTTCTATGCTGGCCGTCACACACAGTATATCTGTTGCTGTCCAGAAGTTGCACATAACATTCCCAAACTTCCAGGAATTTAGCAGGATGTTACTGGAGCTGAAGGGAACCACGACCACGCCCATGATGAGGTCAGCGACAGCCAGGGATGCTATGAAGAGGTTGGTGATTGTTTGGAGTCGCTGGAACCGGAGGATGGCGGTGATAACCATCACGTTACCTACACAGGAGGGGGGAAATGAACACTGCAGTCCGACTATGAATAGATTCAGCTTTGATCTTCAGACAGTCCGTTCTTTGTGCATGACACGGCAGATCTGTTGCAGGACTTACCAAAAACGATGGCGACAATGAGGAGAGCCATGGCAGCACCGATCAGCACCAGCTCTGTATCGCTGTGTTCTGATGTACCTTGGGTGATGTTGATRGATGTTTGATTTGGTGACACAGTGGTCACATCTGCCATGATCTACTGTCAAAGCAAAGAGTACAAAAAGCATCAGATACAGTGGTGATAAAAATGCAAAATGTGTTTTTAGGTCACAAGAACAAAGAGACAATCCATGTTTTCAATGGAGCAGAACAGATGAGGATCTTTCAGCATTCTGTCTTAAAGGAATCCCCGATTAGTTGTAACATTAGACTTTATTTAATAAATATGTATTTTAACTGTAAAATAAAGACTGTAAACATACTGTAGGCTGTTTAGTTGTTATTATTTTTAAACTAAAAGTTAAAAAATATATTACATGGACGAGGCCATTTTATTCTACACACAAAGCATTCTGGGTAAATGATGACGTGGATAGGTCCTCGGTGAGAGGCTTCTAGCGAGCTATATCCACCCTGAAGGTTAATCTTGGAAAGTATCTGATGATTAGAGCTGGTTTGAGCTGCTGCCAAGGGCTCTCAGCAAGGAAGTGTCAGGATCACTTCCTGGCCTGGGGCTTCTCTGGGTGGAGTTTGCAYGTGTGGATTTCCTAAGGGTACCTTGGTTTCCTCCCACAGACCAAAAACAWGCATGTTGGGTTAACTGGTAAACCTATTGTCTGTAGGTGAGAGCGTGGATAGCTTTTAGTCTCCGTGTGACCCTGTGATGGCATTTAGACCTGTCCAGGGTGTACCCCGCTTCTTGCACAGCGACTGCTGGACCCACCAGCCAGGACTCAGAAAGGAGAGAGGAGTAAAGAACGTGGATGGAGGAATATTTGCATTAAATTAAATTCAGCAGCCTTGAAAAATCACCTGCCACCATGTGTCTGAATGTGTTAGTGTGTGTGTGTGTGTGTGTGTGTGTGTGTGTGTGTGTGTGTGTGTGTGTGT
>NW_013952576.1:371892-374840 GCF_001266775.1 Austrofundulus limnaeus | reverse complement strand
AAACTAATACTGTATCAGAGTTTTATATATTTATACTTCTCATTCAACCACAATTAAATTCACTCGATCTAGGAGGCACAATTTATATGGATAGTATTTATTTTTTWAAATAACAAGCTGGAATGAAAACAAGCAAAAATAAAAGTAAYGACTTTCTACTTCTTGTCTTTTTTAAAAAGTGTAAGTAGTAGAAAGTACAGATAATTGTGTAAAAATGTAGGAAGTAGAAGTAAAATGTAGGCTGAAAAATAATTACTCAAGTAAAKTACAGATACCCAAAATTCTACCTAAGTTTTTATACTTAGTTACTTTACAACTCTGGTAACTTTGACCTGATTTTAAAATTTACAATGTAAAAATGTAAAATATTTATAATGTTAGAAAAACTATGGGGGGAAAAGGAAGCCTTTTCTTAAATTTTGAACTGTAGTGGAACAGAAACAGTGCAGAGTAAATACAAAGTAAACAATAAATCACAGTAAAATCATTACAATGTATTTAACCCCCAAATATCCTGAATGATTCAATAAATAAAAAATAGACCTAAAGTTTCGCCCTTGGTTGTGCATCTARAGATTATTGACTGTTGGGGTTAAAAGTCCAGTCACACTATAAATGTTAGACAATTTATAGGCCATCTTATGAAAATGTTGTCCGACACTTGAGATGACTGCGCTGAAGGTGGAATACAAAGATGTCCTGGAAGCCTCTTTTGGACTTATAATAATGTAATGCTAACAAGCTGAATGGACATATAACTGAGCAATTCATGCAGAACAAATTTTTCACAAGTCAGCACAAGTTGTCTAAAATGTTAGTTCAAAATAGCTGCCACAGTGAATCAACATTAGCAAACACACACAAAGACATAACTCAGTAAGATTTACAGATGGTGGGTTCAGGTTTGGTATGCTCATATCTGAGAGTCATCATATCACATCCTCCCAGGCACTGAGATAATGCAGGCACTCGTAATCTTTGTTTAAAACTTTCGCACACAAGGTGGTGAATCACATTCCTCCAAAGAATGTAAACTCCAAAAATGGATGTTTTTATTGCTTTAAATCTGAAATGTGGGTAGTCAAAATGAGTTGCAATGTTTTTTTTACGTAAAAAGAAATATGATGAATAAATCTAATTAATAGTAATTTTAGAACAACTTTCTCTAAAATGCTGTCAAACCTACAGACATAAAAACTGGAATATTTTGTTTGATCGAATCTGAAGAGAGGAGACATACTGATTGTAAATAGATTTTTTCTTTTTTGAAGCAATTGATATTGTAAGATAAAATGTTAATTTTACTTCACAGGTTTGCTCGAGCATTTGATATCCTTTYTCACAAATAGGTGAGAAAAATAAAGTGCAGAGTGATGGAAATATWTAAAGGAAGTTGGCTTTGGTGGTAAGTCAAGAAGGGCGGCTCCTTTAACAAGTGTGCCTGAAGGCAACGCTCACACTTTACATTGAGTTTCTGCTCACATCTACACACAAATGACCGTATCTACAGCTCACTAGGCTCACTTTTGGACTATAAATCAAAACTTAGTGGATGGGAGTTTTTTTTTCTTATAAACTAAACATATGTGATCTTACACAGAAGAAAGCAATAAATCTATGAGCTTTAACCYAACATATGTCCACTGACAGCCTTTATCTCTGATGGAGTGCCATGTAAAAATATGTTTACATCTTATCTACAGTGTTTCTTCATTTTTAGCTTATTGTGATAAAAAATGAAAGAAAATAATGTTGAAGAACAAAAAAACAAAAAAAAAACAAAAAAAAAAACTGTCAGACGTCCCGGACTCCAAACCAGTTTTCTAACGTTTCACAGATCAGAGCCCCTTTGCTTGGACACTCTGACCCGAGCATAGAGCAAACACACAGGCTGAAGCTGGAGAAGGTGTAGGCTTGTGAAAGTCAATAGACACAGGAGAATATTAGTTCTGCAATGCTGGCTGCAAAAGGGTAATGCGGAAAAGTAGGTACAGACCAAGAACAGGCAGCTTAAAGGGACTAATAGCAAGCATAAAAAAGATCATCCTGAAGTTGAAGGTGAAAACATTTAGACCAGCAGTTTTTGTTTTTCATATGCAACTAAACTAAACAAAGTACTTGAAATATTTCGCCGAAATATAAGTGAAAGCCATCGTGCTGGCTGCAGTCTGGTCAACAAATCTGGTGCAATCAGTGTTGCAGAAGACATTTAGGTGGAAATATAAGAGAACAAATATAGGGGATCAAGCGAGGAAGCAGAGCTCCATAATGTGCAGCCATTTAAAAAAAAGCCTTTTTATCTGAAATCTTAACTCAACAAATCTGAGTGTAAATATGCCCCAGTGTTTAAAAATGGATGCGCTTCCTGATCCCATATGTCTTTTCCATGGATGTTGATCTTTTTTCAGTCTTTTCAGCTCTTTCCGTAGGCACACAAAAGCATTATAGCTGTTCACAAAACTGATTTATACTAAAAGGAAATGTAATGATATTCATGACTTTGCAATGAGCACCTTTAGATAAATGGTAATAAAATGCTCCCTTATCGCTGTTGCTGTCTCGGCTGCTCTTTGGAGCCGCAGCGAGAACAATATTGAACACGGATGTTTGCAAGTAGCGGCACACTGTGACCTTTACTGCGCCATAACCGTTTGATCAAATGTACATTTATTTATTCTCCATCACACATCTGTATAACAACACACCTTTATTTATCCACGGCCAGTCGGCTGAGCGTTTAGGATGTTTCCCAGCAGCTGCCGAACTGACAGCAGATGTTCTGACCGGTGCTAAACACTGGGAGAGGATGCTGTTTTCCTGTTAGTGAAGATTCAGAAGGACTAATATACGGATGCTCTAGAGCAGTGGTTCCCAAACTTTTTATCTTCTGACCCACAAAATTTCCATGGCAAAAACTTGTGACCCCAAATATTACTGGTCTGAGTACA
>NW_013952576.1:367476-371802 GCF_001266775.1 Austrofundulus limnaeus | reverse complement strand
ACCCATAATTGGGTCCCAAGCCCAACTTTGGGAACCAAAGTGCAGTGGTTCCCAAACTTTTCAGCTTTTGACCCACAAAATAACAGTAGCAGAGACCTGTGCTCCCAACTACTTTTGGATGATAAACATTTGTATCAGGTCAACCAATCATGGGCATAGTAACAACATAACCATTTTAAGTATACTAACCTCACTCCTTTGTAACAACTAGGGCAAAAATGTAATTAATTCTGAAAATCTTTTCAGGACCCCACCTTGATGTTTCGGGACCCCACTTTGGGTCCCGACCCCAACTTTGGGAAACACTGCTCTAGAGGTGTGCCCGTTTCAAGGGCTGTAAAGTAAACTTGTTTTTAGCAGCTGCCATCTTTGGTCACATTTGCATAGCTGTATTTTTAAAATGTTCACGTAGAACCTGTTTGTTTAATTGCAGTTTGTGTGCGCTCACACAACTTGACCTACATTGCAAACTGGTTTGATTCCAAGAAAATGGAAGCACTTGGATGGTAATTTGGTGGCATTGATTCAGGAGCGTTCACCCACCTTCCCAGCAGCTCAGGGGAGCAGCGGTTTGAATTTTTTGGGTTGCGTTTTTGTTTGCCTTCCTTAACGTTAGGACTGTTGCAAATTTGTTGTTTTATGGAAATCGTCTCAACAAGGTTTCCAAAGTAAACCACGCGGCCTGGTGAAGTTACAACAGCTGTCAGAAGTCTGAAATGTTTGCGATGGGCATCAGTTTGTGACTCGCAGGTTTGTGTGAGAATCTGTCATCGTTTAAAAATAATTGAAATGCTCTCATGAACATTCAAAGAATATGCTGTTTCTGAAATATGATGCTGGAAAGTTTGCTGCAGACTCGTTTTGGAAATCAATCTTTCATTGCCAACGCTCAAGAGGCCGTTTCAGCTGTAATGAATGAAGCACTGCAGAGGCTGACCCAGATAGATGGTCATGGACCACACTCAATGCTGGGCTGAATTTTAACAAATAAAAGCATTTATCCACATCTCTGCATTGACTGTCTGCTTAACCTGAAAACACTTCCTGCAACTGTTCACTGCTCCCAACAATCACATCCATAATGATTTGTCAGTTTCTTGCAGTCATACAAATTGCAGCGCAGACTTTGATTATCTCCCTGACTGAAACTGTTACACACACACACACGCGCNCACACACACACACACACACACACACACCATATAAACAAGTCAAACCAGCTCCGAGGCTCATCAAACTCAAAACACACATAAAAAATGTGAATAATAAAAAGTTGCACACAAGTCGAGCAAGTTTTTTTTTTCCTGAACACACAAGCTTTTCTGAAACACCCAGCGTTTGCCGGGCTCAGGGGGATAAACAAATGTCAGTGGACACACGGTGTAAAAAACGCTAATATAATAAAAAGCTATTGGCTCAAAACATTTGGGTGTCCAGCTAACGTAAACCATGCATGACAGAGATAAAAGTAAGTTTAGATTAACTGGAAAAAGTATGACTCAGCTGCAAAAAATCATTTTTAGCTGTTTCTTTTTCATTTACCTGTCATGAGAACAAAACTGCTCTAAAAACAATCTGAAAGAATATTAAATATTTTTAATTTGTTTAAATATAGAAACCCTTCAGATTGATTAGTTTATGTCATTTTTCTTGCACATTTGCTGACAGGAAAGTCATGTTGTGGCTGTAAAGCTACTTACACACATTAACTACAGTAAAACCTATGAGAACTGTTACATTTATGATGATTTATCCTTGTTTTCTCTGCTTTAACCCTCCTCATACCTCATTAAGTGTTTTTATGTGAGAGTAAATGCACCCATGGGAGTACAGCATGTGTTGGTGTGTGTGTGTGTGTATGTGTGTGTGAAGCATATATATGTAAATCAGACTTGCAGTGTTTGCTTACCTCCAGGCTTTGTGCTCTTCCCCACTCCAGTGATTTTATTTTCCCATTGCTTTTAAATCCACAACATTTTTGAGACGTCCCTGTCAGCAGCCTTTCCTTCACTTCCTGCTGAGGTATAAATTCTAGATTTGTGTAGCTCACTCTTGTCTTGCTCTTCCTCTTTGTTTTTCACTCATGTACGAACACCGTCTCTCAGCCCTCAGTCACACTTTGAAGCAGCTGAGCCTGTCAGGATTAATATAACCAAGCCTTGATGACATCACAGCAGAGGGCAACCTATCAGAAGGTGGAGCAGCTTTTAGTCTATACAGCTCATGCTTACAGCTGGACAACACTCAGTACTTTCTGGGCTTTTGGGATGTATAGTTTTTTATTTTTTTTTAACCTTGTTCAAAGCAGCTGCCATATTCAGTCACATGAGGCTGCAGACAATCAAACCACAAACTTCTGCTTTTGGCTGCTGAACTTTTACATCTGCAGCATCAGACACACAACTTCAACACTCCATTTCATATCCACTTAAAGTGAAACCTGCTTTATCCAARTTGATTTAGCTGTCTTTTTTATTGGGTTTGCATTTAAAATTAACAGGTTCAAGTTTAATGTGTAGGTTTTGTTCACATTATCACTTTTATTTCAGGTAAAATAGCTTAAAGCAATAATCCTGATTTCTTTAAGCGATTCTGCAAGGTTGGAAACAATATCTTACCTGTTGCAGGTAGCATTTTGAACAGCCTCAGTTTGAGGAAATGATGTTTAATTTTGAATAATACAACTCCAATTTCAAAATTTCACAGCAGTTCATGCAAGTCCTTTTTTTGCATTACACAGTTCTGTATACAACTTTTTATTAGCATTTGTAGCAGTAGCAACACTTAACACTTCCTGTACAACAGTGGCACTTCCTGCAGAAATATTAACCTTGTAAAAAGGTTTAACAAATAGTTTAGATGAAGTGCTGTTACATTTTTAAAATTTGTTTTTTGGTCTACTTTAGTCTCTACTCGGACTCATCAATCTGGTAAGRATTTTCTCCAAAAATAAACTGAAAAACAACATGTAACATGTTGAATGTTCATGACTTTTCCACAAAACTCTACTGCAAAATATCTGAAATATGGTTTCTTTTATTTTTCGTAAGGGAAATCTTAAACCATCTGACTAAACAGGAAACGCCAATAGAAAATCAAAGGTTTAAACTTGAGTTTTAAGTTTTAAAAACTATAAGTTAAGAATCCTGTACATTTGAGACACAATAAATGTTGTGCAACTTGGTGAAGTAGAGCAGCGATAAAAAATAAAGCAGCTTATTTGTGTTTACGAGCTGCGGCAGGTCTTACCCTGTAATCCTGAAAGCCTCACACAATGAGCTGATTATCAGTTAGCAGGTCTCAACCAAACGGACAGCTTTTATTTTGACTTTAGACACAGAAATATGTGATTTTAAACAAATAAAGAGATTTTTTTCCCATGATGCTTGTTTTTTTCAGAGACACCCACCAGTGAAAATGAGCCGAGTGTTTGGTCGATTTCATGAATTTGGACAACATTAAAAACCGTGTCCTGTTTTATTGGCAACAAAGTTATAATTAAGGTAATTGTGATCAGTTTTATTGTAAATAATCATTATTTTTATAGAGCCTTCCATAGAATTTTTTAGATCAGGCCTCAAAGTGGCACAAAGGTGCTCAATAAATCAATGCTTTCTTTTCTTTTCTTTTCTTTTAAACTCGATTTACTGAAGGACAAAAAAAGGTTGCAAGTTTCCTCTAGCCAGTTCCTTCTACGGTGACAGAGGATTGGTGGCGTTGCACCTTTGACCTTCCAATAAAACGGTCAGAAACTTCCCTCTTCTCTCTGGTTGACCTGAACTTCCTGGGGCCAGGAGCCTCCATTCTTCTGGACTCGGGGAGAAATCTGCTTTGATCACTGCGTTGTCTTCCTGCACACCCATAAAACATCTTATATTACAGGGGACAGAACGCATCCTCTGAAGAACAAGTTTCAGTTGAAGCCACACACACAGTCCCTGCTAGAATTCAGTCTCTGCTGCTCTGACTTCAAACTGTGCATAATAAATGATTTGATTGATTAAGTCTGTTCTACACATCATTTGATCACATAGTTGCTGCATTTTCTGTCTTTCAGGCGTCACTGGAGCATTGTTATTAAATTTCAGCTCTGATTCATTGGCTGACAGTAGCTGTTGCATGTGTGACCCTGCTGCTGATCTTTAGACCTTGGATGATCCATGGGGTGAGCGGTCCTTTGAGATTAGCAGAAAACATAAAGTAGTWTGCTGTAAAAAATTGACTTGAAGAACGGGTAAAATAAGTATTGAACACGTCACCATTTTTCTCAGTAAATATATTACTAGAGGTGCTAATGACATGAAATTTTCACCAGATGTCGGTAAC
>NW_013952576.1:363438-365956 GCF_001266775.1 Austrofundulus limnaeus | reverse complement strand
TATATATATATAACATCATTTCTACAGGACGAATACATAAAATGTGTCCATAATGCATAAAAATGGTTCACAGCAGGAAAAATATATGATATGATAAATGATATTGACTTGAAAAGACTTTGCATTTTGGTACCAAACCTTTGCATTTTTCCTAATAATGTTAGGATGTTTTGTGCAAAGTAGTGACAATAATTGACTTTTGCAAAGAAATCAAGTTTGTTATAAAACTGCAAACTGTAAAAGATAATGTATTTCAACAATTATTTCACATTTGCTGAGTAAATGTTTTGTTTTAGTTTCAGTTTCAAACTATTCATTCCATAAAACAAAAATTCTATTTAAAATAAAAAAAAGAAAATACAAATAAAATGAAATGAAAGGCAGCAGAGAGAAGGAAAAAAATCTTATATTTGCCCCTTCTTTCTCAAGTATAAATTCAAACTATAATATTTCTTCATTTCTTTTTATTTAGATCAGGCTGTTATAAGATTCAGCCAGAACATTCAGAAGAGCCACAAAACCACAAAATGTGCCATTTAGACACAGGTGAAGCCATCTGACAGTTTCCTCTGTGAACACAGTGTTCTGTCTGAGTAATGTCTATGACAACCTCCGTTCACAGAAACAAACACACACACATAAACACACACATACACAACATGCGGTGCAGTCACTCTTCAGAAATGAGAGCAGGATGCCAGCGGTTCAGCAGAAATAAACAACCCAACAGAAACAATGCATCAATTCATTTTTCAAAACACTTATCCAAAAAATTAGTCCACAAACAAAAAAAAAGATAGCTGAGGAAAAAGGGGCTACATGTTCACTAGAAGTACTCTACCGTCTGTCACATGATTTGTGTGTCAACACCAGCCCAGTCATGTTTTGTGCTCCGAGCTGCTCTGAAGAAACAGGAAAACCCTCCAAACTGCAGCAACTGCAACATCTTTCCCTCCCTTTTCAAATCAAGTCTTCCCCTGTATGACGTCTTTTTGGGACATGTTTGCCAAGCAGATGAGGAGGAAAAGGAGTGACAACTGGTGTTTGTGTTTGACTAATTGAACTGCATGATTCTGATCTACCGGCTGATCTGCAGTTTGCACTGTTTGCTCGGGGACACGGAGTCAGCTTGTGCACACCAAAGCTGCCGCCGACCCGACGAGTCTGCAGAGGATTCATCTGAAAAGTTGCACAACTGCAGAGGGAACCAATGTGGGTCTACATCGGCCAGTTGTGTGTCTATTGTTGCATGGCTTGTTCATGCCAGACTGGAAAAAAAAATAGAAAGAAGGCATTGCGTATATCCTCCTGTCTGACACATTCCTGTCGGTGCCTCTTCCTGTCCTTGACTTTTGCCTTTTTCTACATCTCTGTGTATACTCCACCTCATCCTGACACACCTGCTATTCCAGAGGTAACCTTATCCGTCAAATCACCACTTCCTTGTACACCTGAAGCATTATGTTTACAGTGAACATGAAAAAGACTTATTTGGTTGGAGTTTAAAAGGTTGGCTGCTGTAGGTGTTTAAATATATCATTAAATAGTAATAATTCAGTAAAACATACAGACAAATTTCTGATTACGAGATAAAATGGGCTAATTTTAACATTACTTCAATATGTGTCAGTATAAATCTGTTATTTATAGATAAATAAATAAATGTTAAATCCCATTTATCAACATCAGTAAAAAATACCACTAAAAAAGATCAACAATCCAAAAATGCTGCTCTGATGACCAGAGTTTTCAACAACTCCAGTGGGGGATTTGAGCGCAACAGAAAGTCCCGCCTCCCTCGCCGTACGACACGTCCTGTACATAATGTGCATTCAGAGCGTTGAGACTAAGCTGCAGTGTTTCCTGCTGCCACATCCTAAAGCAACAAGTATGTGGCTAATATCTTGTTTTTCCTATGCAAAGAGTTGACAATGGCTGTATGGGCTTTTTTCCAGAACATTAACCTTTTACCACACTGAAGTGACTCGACATCTGTTGCTTTACAGCTTTGGTTGCAGGTGCAGTAGAGGTAGAAGCACAGTCTGCAGCGGCTGGGCTCAGCTGCAAAAGTACAACCAAATCCCAGAGAAAAAGTTGGGACCTGGTGGGAAACGTAAATAAAAGCAGAGTACTATGCAAATCTCAACCCATATTTTATTACCTACGCCAAGGGCGAGGTAATGTTTCGGTCACGTATGTCTGTCTGTCTGTCTGTCTGTCTGTGTACAACGTTACTCAAAAACTTGAGGATGGATTGTCATGACTTTTTACCACTTCTGGGTACTGGGCCAAGGAACACACCTTTAAATTTTGGTGATGTTCCGGATCACGATGCGGATACAGGAATTTTTTTCTTTTAACACTCTGAGATAGGCAAAGCTGTGATGCTTTCACAGGGCTTCTGTAAAAAACACTGAGCTGGATTGGACAGCACAAAAGTAATGTTAAAACCACATTTAATGATGAATAATTTTTTGCCATAATATGCGCATTTTGAGAACGTTTTGTGATCAGGAAG
>NW_013952576.1:361000-363179 GCF_001266775.1 Austrofundulus limnaeus | reverse complement strand
GACATTTTACATGGTGAAATGTGACTGATGAAAACTTAGGAGCTTAATCCCACACCAGTTTGACCATGAATAACGTTGGGTGAAGAGTCTGACTTTTTTTTTCACATTGGACTCCACCAGGAAGAAATCCCATGCATACTGCTGCTTAAATGTGCACTACGTCAGAACTTATTCTGCAAATGTGTTTCCATCTCTGCTTTTGCGCATTAACTCTTACAGGATGGAGGAAATCGGTTTTGGCGGAGGTTTTCACTTTCCGAGTGCTTCTAGTTCATAAAGAAACAATGCATAAAACTCGAAACTAAGAACCTGTACTGATTTTATTAAATAAGGTATACATTTTTTTATGTTTTGGTGACAACTCATCTAAAAAAAGTTGAGATAAGCAGCAAAAGTTAGTATGAAAAAATTTGGTGGTCAGAGGAGTTAAAACTTGGAATTCTGTTTAGAAACCACTTTGTACTAAAGAGGAGAGGGACCATCTGGTGTGTTTTCAGGCTGCAGTTCAAACACCTGCCTCTCTGATGGTATATGGGTGCATTAGTGTATATGAAATGAGCATAAACATCTGGAATAGCACCAGAAAAGCAGAAAAGTATCCACAGGTTTTAGAACAAGATACGCTTTAATTTTGAAAAGAAAATCCAGCGAAAACGAAGCAGGACTGCCCAGACTGGGACCACATTCCTCTCTAAGAACTCCAACAGCTGCTTTCTTCAGACTGGTGTTAAAAGAAGAGCAGGCAATTTACAATGGTAAACATGTCCCTGTCGCTACATTTTTGAGATTTGTTGCTGCCATAAAATAAAAAAATAACATTTATTTTTCTCTAAAATCTGGGTTTATGTTTGCAAATTCTGTTATTAATTCAAATTAAACACAATGTTCCAACTTTTATAGATTTAGACATGTGTCACAGGAGCTGCTGCAGCTTCAGCATTCAGTTTAATGATTAACGAGTTCAGTTTCAGAATTTTCAATGCAAARTTTGAGACTGGGGTCCAGGAGGACACGCCTCTGTGTCCTGTTCCTGTCTTATGGTCTGCAGACAGCTTTTTATCTTAGTCACTTTCCTTTCTTTGAGTCTGTAGCAGAGGCGATTGCTCTAAGACTGCAAGGGAAGCTCAGCTTCCCTAAAATGTAGAAATAAAAAGATCAAATATATAATGTTGTGTGTTCATGTCATTGACTAAATATGTGCTACAACGCGCTCAACTTTTGTTCAGAATCAGCTTCTTATCATTTCACTCATTCCTGCAGCTTCACAGTGCTTTAAACTGTATGGACGCTGAGCTTCCACAGAGCTCATTAGTGAAGCAAAGACTGCAGTGAAACGAGACGAGTCATTGGATAAATGCTGGCTTTGTCCCGCCCATCGGACGCTGAGCGTCTCTGGGGGTTTATGGGACAGGGGGCTGGCTCGGACGCTCAGCTTCTGCATGATGATTGGATGATCTGTCTCAGGCTGAATCCCTTTTTGATTGACAGYGAAATGAGCGAATCAGAGATYTTTTGGTGTAAACATCTGTGGGAGCAGTTTTTAGTTTATTTTCTGTTCTGTGTTGAACCGAAGACTTTATTAATCCTCTTAGCAGCATTTTCTTTGTTAAAAACGACTAGTGACAAATCGAACTTCTATTTCTGGTGGTTGTTTTGTAGCTGCTTATGTTTGCAGACGGACTTCTATCACTCTTTCTGACTTCTTCTATCCAGCGGCTGCTGCTGAGCCCCTTCACCGTCATAAAACACTCACAGGCGGGCACACTTCACATTAGCCTTGCACCAGTCCCAGCTRGAGAGCTAGCTTGGTAACAAGCTGCACATAATGGCAGAGAGTTTGTATGTTGTGGACCAGATTTTGTTGAAGCCATTTGACAGTCTTCCTTATGAAGAAAAGGTTAGAGTTAAACAACAGGGCTGATCAGCTCCTCAGATTAATTTGGTGCAAAAGTTGGGGAAAATTAAGATATTTTTTTATTGATCCCACAGTGGGGAAATAACAGGTCTTTTCATCTGTCCTGGTATGACAAAGTGAGCTGGCTGCTGAAGAATAATCTGGAAAATGATTACAAAAGCATTGGATCAATTATTTCCTTTTTTTTTTTAAATGATCAAAGCAAAAAATTTTAAAGAAATATGGAATTGTTTAATTTGTATTTGTATGAGTCACTGTTTGAGG
>NW_013952576.1:359256-360290 GCF_001266775.1 Austrofundulus limnaeus | reverse complement strand
AAGTGAAAAGTGACACAATAAGTGAATGTTCAGACGAGTTCAAGTTGATTCATAAAAGACTATGCAATCATTTATTTACACAAATTGAACAGATTACACTTGATTGTGGTCATTCCTATAACAAGCGTCAGGGTTAAATGAGATAAAACCTGCATCCGAATTTCAATTCACATCAACTCAGATTACTTATATAGAACAGTAAAACGTCAGTTCTGATGTTAAAAACCAAACAATTTTACTGGCATTTTTAGCTTAAGTTTTGGCAAATTAAGAACAAGGACAGGAGGAAAGTAAGATTAGTATGTTACTACGACTTTTACTTTTATCAAAGTGTGGGTCAACCGGAACTGCACATCTTTTCTAAGCTCAGGTTCCACATGACACGTCACTCCGAACACATCAGCTTTTACCTGATGATGGCTTCTTAAGGCACCCTTGGGGTAGGAGCTGGCTTGCCTCCTATCAGTCAGGGAACTGATGTCGGCTCGCTTACCGGTCATTGGCAAACAGGTGTTTTTCCAGGTAACTTTCGTCTGTTTCAGTCCAAGCCAGAAAAATTCAAGCCGTATCCGGTTCCTCCTTCCAAAATAAAATCTCCCCTCGGGAGTTAAAAACACACACAGAGGCTCAGCCTCGGTTTGAGACCACCAACAGGCATGCCGGGTCCCTGGCTGTAATGTCTTCCCTAGTTAGCTCATGGGATCAGGCTTTAAGCCAAACTGAGGTTTCTCCGAAGAGAATCCCAGCTGTCTTCCTAGGTTGGAATCAGGAAGAAGAGTGTGTTGCTCAAAGCCGTCTGGGTTAGTAAAAGCAACGGACGAACTTTGGTTCCGCACTCAGGCTTAGAGATGAGTCAGAGAAAGAAAGATAAAGATTTGCCAGCCGGCGCCAGCCCAAGGTTAAAATTCTGTGGTTGTTCAACAACATGATATGATAACCTCTTTTCAGCTTTCTTCTGATAGACTCTAATGGTGCGTTCACACCAAACGCAATTTCAGCATCAGGAGCCTCAGGTTTACATACAAAGTCTATGG
>NW_013952576.1:355122-358835 GCF_001266775.1 Austrofundulus limnaeus | reverse complement strand
AAAAACAGTGATTTACATAAAAACACAATGAAAACATTGTAATCCGATTCTCTGTGATTTTTTATACCATTATAAATCTTTAAGGCACGATTAAAGAAAAGAAGTGGTTCCACTTTTCCTGTGACAGTCATCATGATTTAACAAATGCATAACCATTCTTAGTTAAACAACAAATGAATCACAAACAGAAGATATTGTTCTGTCCATTATCTGATTAAGAGAACTGAGGGGTTCTCTGCCACAGTTAGAATGACCTGTCATGGCCTAAATAGAGTTCAGTTTGTGAGAGAGTTCCTGTCCTCTCATCAGGCCTGTCCAAAGCCTGCTTCGAGGCAGTAAATCTTGTTTCTTCACTCGARGTGACCCCTACAATTTTCTTGAAAAGGAACGGAGGGTGGAATTTATAAAGCGACACATTTWATTATGTAGGCCGAAATTGAGCTTCCTCTTCTTGAAAGACCAGCATCTGCCACTGGTCTGTAAACACRACTCACTGTAGTCCTGTTCCTGTCCCAGGTCTGCAGAGACCTTGATTATTGCAGTATTTGTCAATAGGTTTCCCAGCTGAAGTTGTATGAGATTCTTCTTAACACACCTTTGTCCACCCAAGAAATAAAGGTTGTTCCTCACTAGTCTTGAAGAAGTTCCTGTTTCCAGTCACATCTGCCTTCTGGAGGGTTCCTGCGTTGCTGAACCCCTCTGTGTCCTGTGTGGCCTCCGGAGATGTTGCTGCTCAGCTGTTCTTGTCTGCGTTCTGTTCACCCTTCGATTAATTCCTTCATTTCTTATTTCCTTGTTGACTCACAGAGGGGTCTCTTCTTCTCAGCCTGCATGGCCCCCCAGGTCAACTCATTACTCCTTGTTGTTTGTTCTGTGAAGCCCCTCCCTCACATTGCACCATCCACCTGATTTAGTTATGTTTCTTTGAATCRGGATGGTTGGGAGCCATTTGTTAAGAAGGGTACTGTTGAGCTCTACATTGCTGTTTTATTTCTGTTCTAACTCAAGTAAAGTTAAGTCAACTTTATTTATACAGCACATTTAAAAACAACTGCCGTTGGCCAAAGTGCTTCACATATTGCAACTAAAAACAAAGCATTACTGACAGAATACAAATAATGATAAAACCATAAAAACAGAACAAATAAACAGGGAGAACAACTCTCATACTACATAAAAGGTTTTGAAAACAGGTGTGCTTTAAAAAGACATTTAAAAACCCCAAGAGTTGAGGCCTGTCTGATGTGAAGAGGCAGCTGGTTCCATAGTTTAGGATCCACAATTGAAAAGGCTCGGTCACCTCTGTGGACCAGTCTGGACCGCGGGGACAGCCAAGAGAAGATGTTCGCTGGATCTAAGAGATCTGGAGGGCACATAGGGCTGCAGGAGGTCAGACAGGTGTTCAGGAGCCAGTCCATTCAGAGCCTCATAGGTCATCAGTAAAAGTTTAAAATCAATTCTAAAACACATGGGGAGCCAATGAAGGGAAGCCAGCACCGGGGGGCCATGATCACACTTCTTGGTCCGTGTTAAAAGTCTGCAGCGTTCTGAACCAGCTACAGGTGTGAGAGGCCAGCCTGGCTAACACCAACATACAGAGAGTTACAATAATCCAGCTGAGATGTAATAAAAGCATACATTCAAGGTCTTTGAAAGATAAAAACAATTTTGTTTTAGATAAAAGTCTCAGTTTAAAAAATGATCTTTTTACTACAGAATTAATCAGTTTCTCAAAGTTGAAGTTTGAGTCAAAGATCATGCCCAAGTTTTTGACATGCGATTTAACAGATGGTTCCAAAGCACCCAGATCCTTAGGAGAAGCACTGCGATTACCACTGGATCCAAAGATAATAGTTTCTGTTTTGTTTTCATTGAAGTTTAGAAAGTTTGAAGCCGTCCATGCTTTGACTTCAGTGATGCAATCAAACAATGCTTTTAGTGAAGAAGAATGATTAGGCCTCAACTGAAGGWAGATCTGGGTGTCATCTGCATAGAAGTGAAAAAGGATGTTAAATTTTCTAAAAATGGAGCCTAAGGGGAGCATGTTTATGGAGAATAACATACTGTAGGACCAAGGATAGATCCTTGGGGAACGCCACATGTGAGGGGGGCTGAGGAGGAAACATATTTTCTAYGGCTCACTGAGAAACTCCTGTCAGACAGATAGGACCTGAAACAATCCAGTGCAGTGACTTTGATGCCACACTGATCCAACCTAGAAAGTAAAATATTGTGGTCTACTGTATCAAATGCTGCTGTCGGGTTTAAAAGCAAAAGTACAGCAGCGTCTCCAGAATCTGTAGTGATTAAAATATCACTAAAAACTTTTAAAAGTGCAGTTTCTGTGCTGTGGAGTGCTTTAAAACCAGATTGATAAATTTCAAAAAAATTTGTGAGCACTCAAAAAGGACTGCAGCTGAGCAAAAACTATCCTTTCTAAAACTTTTGATAAAAAAGGAAGTTTGGAAATAGGTCTAAAATTTGAAAGGACAGGTGAGTCCAGGTTATGCTTCTTCAGCAACGGCTGCACAGCTGCATGTTTAAAACAGGCTGGAACAACACATGAAACTGAGACTGCTGTTAAAAATCTCTAAAATGTAAGAACCAACTACTTCAAAAACTGTCTTTAAAAATGAGTTGGGGCCACATCATTAGGACAGGATGAAGTCTTCATGTTGTTAATTATTTTCTCCAGCTGGTTAAAACACACAGGCTYAAACTGACRGAAGACAGCAGAACTTGTGATGGAGATGGATGGATAAAGAGATGGCTGAGTGATTAGTGATCTGAGGTTTTGTATTTTATTGATAAAAAAAAACTGTGGTCATGTTAATGTTTTTGGCTCATGGGTTTGTGTGTTTCTTTAGTCTGTTCATTTTGTTTTAGTTGGTTTAATCTTCTATTTTTTTAGATGGTCTCTTTTACAAATCATCACATCTGCCTGTTGTTTGGAGTGGGGTGAGGGGGTATTATGCAGTTTTCAGGATCCGCTGCAGACTGAGMTCTAGGGAGGAGTTTTGTGTAAATAGGCGGAGCTTTGTRCCAGCAAGTGTTTWGGCAGCACCACATGATGTTTGTGTTGGCTGTTMTTTTCTCCCCTTTTAAGTTTTGTATCTCCARCYTGTTAACATTCAGCRGAACACCTGCTTGCCGTTTAAAGGTTTGTTTTRTTTTGAAACSGCTTTCTGTGTTTCTGTTCAACCTGTGTCCGTGTTCAATGCATCAAAATTGCTGTCTAGGCCMTCCTCTTTTGATTGACACCTCATTTGACCWAYTGGGTTCAACWGYCGGYTCTCCAGAGCCAATAATCAATGAGAAGTGACCAACTTCTGGTTTCCATCATCCTGGGCAAGATTGACTGTAGAATTGGCCACTCAGCTCCGAGCTTCGTTCTGATGCCACAKCTGTGTAGCCAATCACTGTACCTTTCATTTAGTTTATATATTGAGGGGGTGGGAACTTTGTTTAGTGACGRCACAAGCTAAATACGGAGTTGGTCGCCATTTTTAGCCAGTCGTGCTACGCTACCAAATGAAGCAAAACTCACAGGAAAACGTTTTTCCATCGTTTTTTGGCCAGTTAGCTGACTAAACATGCTGATAAGATAAAAAATTGTTATTAAGCGTTTCGAGTGCTTCAAGACATGAAAGAATGATTTTTGTGACCAGGAGAAGTAAAAAAGTTTGGATAAAAACACTTCCGGTCGGCCATGT
>NW_013952576.1:352720-354477 GCF_001266775.1 Austrofundulus limnaeus | reverse complement strand
ACTCTAAAGGGTTCAAAAGCAGTACTTCATTTAATTTGTGTGTACTTTTTAAGGCATTTTGGTATTTTATGCCCGAAGGTTATTAATAGATAGATTGAAAAAATATACATAAATATTTTTTGTTTCATATTTTTTGAACCATCTACATTAAGTGTTTTTCATCATGTCTCTGCCTCCACCTGCCTGCTCCAGTTTCCTGTGTTTGAGTCCTCTCCTCATCTACCACCCACTGTGACAATGACAACTACAGCATCACGTCTGCCTKGCTGTGCTGATAGATTGATGACTGAAAAGGTCAGAAATGTGGAGCCACCAACACAGAAGAAAAACAAAGGTTTTCCAATAATCGTTTAATGTACAGTAGGTGTTTTACGTCCAGTTTCAGGCTGGGCTCTCTGTGGTGCTGTGGACAGAAGTGGGTGACTCTGACAGGTATGAAGACGGGAAATGAAAASACTTCAGGAATGTGAGAGCTTTAAACTCAGTAAGCACTTTTCTTTCCTGTTTCCCTTTCAATCTTTGCCTTGTTGCTGCGGCTGTCCTCGTTTTTTGTCTTCCACCTCTACACTCCTCTCATTTTCACTGCTGTCACTCTGCTTTCTTCTCATCACTTTCTCTTTTCCTTTTCCTTCCTGTTCACAACTCCCTGTCTGCCTTTTCCTCTCATCACACACAGCAGCTGCTCTCTCTGTCTGATCACCTCATCTAACTTTTATACAGAGTAGTTCATTTTTAATCTGTCTTCATTTTTAACATCTGAGAATCCCATTTCGATGATTTGTCAATCTCTCTGAAGTAATTTGTGGAAACATACTCTGTGTTTTATCTTTCTGGGATAGCCTCGTCTGATSTTTTAGTAGATATACAAGGATTGCAGAACTCTTTTTCCCCGTWTTGAATCATATTGATAAAAAGGACTAATTTTTATTTTAAAAAAGCCCATTGTCTTTTTCCACAAACAGTTGTTCATTCATGTTTATTTGAAAAGTTGCTGATACTGAGAACTGTGGAAGAACATGAAGTGCTCCGACTGAGARACCACACAATGTGATTTAGCTAATATTAGATCGACACTTTTAACTAAGCTTCCCTAGTCAATAGCTCTTTGTTTTAAACTAAATATTTTGCATACACTGGATAAAATGACATGTAACAATGGTTTTCACTGTTAGCTGTAATCATTTTGTTCAAAACWTGTAAATAAGCAGTCTGAGACGTGTGATTTTGCTCAGAGTGGGCTGGGATTGACTCTCAGCTACCACCACGCCAATTTTAGCTCAACGTCGGTAAAAATGAGTTTGATAACTTTCGGGTTGATTCCAAAAGTAAATCAGTTGCAGATGTATATGAAATTATTCCTTTCAGAAAGTTTTTTAATTCTTTAACATTATTTTGCTCCTTTTGTGTCATGTCTAGCCTGAAACCAGCCCCTTCTTCTACCCTCTGCTTCGCACAGAGGATCTGGACACTCGGCTATGGGGCACCGTTTGTAAAGTTGCACAGTCAAAAAAATTACCACCAATATTTTTGTTTTATTTAGCCTTTTATAAGAAAAAAGAACAGATTTATTTTTCAAAGTCAGTTTTTCACCATGTGATTCCTACATTTATAAATGTCATAGTTTATAAACTAAATATTTAACTTACAAATTAAATATTTAGTTGACAAGCTAAATATTTAACTTGTGAATTAAATATTTAGTTTTGAGCTAAATGTTTGGCTTGCAACTTAAATATTTAAGTTGCAACCTAAATATT